>NC_134826.1:76044088-76083082 GCF_004210375.1 Tachypleus tridentatus
ACACTGTTCAACACTCTCAGTATCATTTAACTAATAAACTCTTCAATATACACCGTTCCTCACTATCAACGTCCTGTAATTAAAGAAACTTTTCAATATACACTGTTAGTCACCCCAATGTTGTCTTACTAATAAAGTTTTCAATATACACTCTTCCTCAATTCCAAAGTCCAATAATTAACAAACATTCCACTGTACACCTTTCCTCGCTCTCAATCTCATTATATTAAGAAATATTTCAATATACACTGTTCCTAATTCCCATTCTAGCATAATTAATAAAGTTACAAAACACAGTTCTAGCCCAATGACCTATAATTAATAAAGTTTCAAAACACTGTTCCCCAGTCAAAATGTCACATATTAGTTCTTCATTCCCAATATCCTATAATTAATACTTTTCAATATACACTGTTCCTGTCTCTTCATGTTTCTAAAGCTAAATGTTCTGATTATTAAAGTTTTCAAGATACACTTTTCCTATCTCACAATGTCTTGTAATTAATGAGTTTTTAACATACATTTTTAATCTCTCTCAAAGTATTGTAATTTAGAAAATTTTAAAAATTCACTACTCCCCATTATCAATGTCTTGTAATTAATAAGCTTTTAATATATACACAGTTAGTCACATTAAGTGTCCTAAAACAAATAAATCTTTCAGTATACACCATTCCTCACTCTTATACTCCTGTAATTAATAATCCTTTGAATACACACTGTTCAACACTCTCAGTATCCTTTAACAAAGTTACAAAACACACAGTTCTTCATTCAATGTCCAATAATTAATAAACGTTTCAATACACACTGTTTCTCTCTCTAAAGGTTCTGTAAACAATAAACTTTCAAACACACTATTCCTCATTCAAAATGACCTGTAATTAATAAACCTTGGAATACACACTGTTCAACACTCTCAGTATCCTTTAACTAATAAACTCTTCAATATACACCATTCCTCACTATCAATTTCCTGTAATTAAAGAAACTTTTCAATATATACTCTTAGTCACTCCCAATGTTATCTTACTAATAAAGTTTTCAATATACACTCTTCCTCAATCCCAATATCCAACAATTAGCAACCTTTCAATGTACACTTTTCCTCGCTCTCAATGTCATTATATTAAAAAATATTTCAATATACACTGTTCCTAATTACCAATCTTATGTGATTAACAAAGTTACAAAAACACACAGTTCTTCATTGCCAATGTCCTATAATTAATAAACTTTTCAATACAAACTGTTTTTCTCTCTGAAAGTTCTGTTATCGAGAAACTTTCAAAACACACTATTCCTCATTCAAAATGACCTGTAACATATAAGCTTATCAAAATATACTATTAATCACTCTCAATGTCTTCTACCTAAAATCTTTTCAGTCTACATTATTCCTCACTCTAGTACTTCTGTAATTTATCAACTTTCGAATATACACTTATCCTCCCTCCTCAACATCCTTTAAAAAATAAACATCTCAAAATATACTGTTCCTCATACTAAATGTCCTATACTAAAGATACTTTTCCTCACACATTATTCCTCACTCTATTAATCCTGTTTTTATAAACATTCCAGTATACACTCATCCTCCCTTCTCAAAGTCCTTTGAAAATAAACATCTCAATATATATGGTTCCTCACACTAAATGCCCTGTACTAATTATATTCTTTTCCTCATACATTGTTCCTAACTCTTTATGTTCTGAAACGAATAAACTTTTCAATATACACTGTTCCTGTCACTTCATGTCCAGCAATTATTAAAGTTTTCAACATATACTTTTCCTATTTAAAAATGTCTTGAAATTAATGAGCTTTTCAATATACATTGTTAATAACTCTCAAAGTACTGTAATTTAGAAAATTTTAAAATTCACTACTTCCATTATCAATGTCTTGTAATTAATAAGATTTTAGTATATACACAGTTAGTCACTTCAAGTGTCCTAAAAAAAAATAAATCTTTCAGTATACACTATTCCTCACTCTTAAACTCCTGTAATTAAAAAACCTTTGAATACACTGTTCAACACTCTCAGTATCCTTTAACAAAGTTACAAAACACACAGTTCTTCATTGCCAATGTCCTATAATTAATAAACGTTTCAATACACACTGTTTCTCTCTCTAAAGGTTCTGTAAACAATAAACTTTCAAACACACTATTCCTCATTCAAAATGACCTGTAATTAATAAACCTTTGAATACACACTGTTCAACACTCTCAGTATCCTTTAACTAATAAACTCTTCAATATACACCGTTCCTCACTATCAACGTCCTGTAATTAACGAAACTTTTCAATATACACTGATAGTCACCCCAATGTTGTCTTACTAATAAAGTTTTCAATATCCACTCTTTCTCAATTCCAAAGTCCAATAATTAACAAACATTCCACTGTACACCTTTCCTCGCTCTCAATCTCATTATATTAAGAAATATTTCAATATACACTGTTCCTTATTCCCATTCTAGCGTAATTAATAAAGTTACAAAAAAACACAGTTCTTCATTCCCAATATCCTATAATTAATACTTTTCAATATGCACTGTTCCTGTCTCTTCATGTCGTGTTATTATTAAAGTTTTCAAGATACACTTTTCCTATCTCACAATGTCTGGTAATTAATGGGCTTTTTAACATACATTTTTAATCACTCTCAAAGTATTGTAATTTAGAAAATTTTAAAAATTCACTACTCCCCATTATCAATGTCTTGTAATTAATAAGCTTTTAATATATACACAGTTAGTCACATTTAGTCTCCTAAAACAAATAAATCTTTCAGTGTACACTATTCCTAACTCTTAAACTCCTGTAATTAATAAACCTTTCAATACACACTGTTCAACACTCTCAGTATCCTTTAACTATAAAATTCATCAATATACACCGCTTCCTCACTCTCAAACTCTTGTAATTGATAAACTTCCCAATACACAATGTTCCACACTCTCAGCATCCTTTAACTAATAAACTCTTCAATATATACCATTGCTCACTCTCAATGTCCTGTAATCCTTTGAATACACACTGTTCAACACTCTCAGTATCCTTTAACAAAGTTACAAAACACACAGTTCTTCATTGCCAATGTCCTATAATTAATAAACGTTTCAATACACACTGTTTCTCTCTCTAAAGGTTCTGTAAACAATAAACTTTCAAACACACTATTCCTCATTCAAAATGACCTGTAATTAATAAACCTTTGAATACACACTGTTCAACACTCTCAGTATCATTTAACTAATAAACTCTTCAATATACACCGTTCCTCACTATCAACGTCCTGTAATTAACGAAACTTTTCAATATATACTGTTAGTCACTCCCAATGTTGTCTTACTAATAAAGTTTTCAATATACACTCTTCCTCAATCCAAAGTCCAATAATTAACAAACCTTCCAGTGTACACCTTTCCTTGCTCTCAATCTCATTATATTAAGAAATATTTCAATATACACTGTTCCTAATTCCCATTCTAGCATAATTAATAAAGTTACAAAAAAACACAGTTCTTCATTCCCAATGACCTATAATTAATAAACTTTCAATACACACTGTTCCCCAGTCAAAATGTCCTGCAACATATTAGCTTATCAAAATATACTATTAATCACTCTCAATGTCTTATAACACAAAAACTTTTCAAGTATACATTATTCCTCACTCTCCTACTCCTGTAATTTATAAACATTTCAGTATACACTCATCCTCCCTTCTCAACTTCCTTTAAATAATAAATATCTCAATATATATTGTTCCTCATACTAAATGCTCTGTACTAAAATTTACTTTTCCTCATACATTGTTTCTAAAGCTAAATGTTCTGAAACTAATAAACTTTTCAATATACACTGTTCCTGTCTCTTCATGTCATGTTATTATTAAAGTTTTCAAGATACACTTTTCCTATCTCACAATGTCTTGTAATTAATGAGCTTTTTTAACATACATTTTAATCTCTCTCAAAGTATTGTAATTTAGAAAATTTTAAAAATTCACTACTCCCCATTATCAATGTCTTGTAATTAATAAGCTTTTAATATATACACAGTTAGTCACATTAAGTGTCCTAAAACAAATAAATCTTTCAGTATACACCATTCCTCACTCTTATACTCCTGTAATTAATAATCCTTTGAATACACACTGTTCAACACTCTCAGTATCCTTTAACAAAGTTACAAAAACACACAGTTCTTCATTCCAATGTCCAATAATTAATAAACGTTTCAATACACACTGTTTCTCTCTCTAAAGGTTCTGCAAACAATAAACTTTCAAACACACTATTCCTCATTCAAAATGACCTGTAATTAATAAACCTTGGAATACACACTGTTCAACACTCTCAGTATCCTTTAACTAATAAACTCTTCAATATACACCATTCCTCACTATCAATGTCCTGTAATTAAAGAAACTTTTCAATATATACTCTTAGTCACTCCCAATGTTATCTTACTAATAAAGTTTTCAATATACACTCTTCCTCAATCCCAATATCCAACAATTAGCAACCTTTCAATGTACACTTTTCCTCGCTCTCAATGTCATTATATTAAAAAATATTTCAATATACACTGTTCCTAATTACCAATCTTATGTGATTAAGAAAGTTACAAAAACACACAGTTCTGCATTGCCAATGTCCTATAATTAATAAACTTTTCAATACAAACTGTTTTTCTCTCTGAAAGTTCTGTTATCGAGAAACTTTCAAAACACACTATTCCTCATTCAAAATGACCTGTAACATATAAGCTTATCAAAATATACTATTAATCACTCTCAATGTCTTCTACCTAAAATCTTTTCAGTCTACATTATTCCTCACTCTAGTACTTCTGTAATTTATCAACTTTCGAATATACACTTATCCTCCCTCCTCAACATCCTTTAAAAAATAAACATCTCAAAATATACTGTTCCTCATACTAAATGTCCTATACTAAAGATACTTTTCCTCACACATTATTCCTCACTCTATTAATCCTGTTCTTAAACTATAAACATTCAATATACACTGTAAGTCACTCTCAATGTCTTATAATAAAGAAACTTTGAAAATTCACTACTCCTCATTATGAATGTCTTGTAATTAATAAGCTTTTAATATATACACAGTAAGTCACTTTAAGTGTCCTAAAATAAATAAATCTTTCAGTATACACTCATCCTCCCTTTAACTAATAAACAAATACACCGTCCTCACTATCAACGTCCTGTAATTAAACAAACTTTTCAATATATGATAGTCACCCCAATGTTGTCTTACTAATAAAGTTTTCAATATCCACTCTTTCTCAATTCCAAAGTCCAATAATTAACAAACATTCCACTGTACACCTTTCCTCGCTAATCTCATTATATTAAGAAATATTTCAATACATTGTTCCTAACTCTAATTAATAAAGTTACAAAAAACACAGTTCTTCATTCCCAATATCCTAAATAATACTTTTCAATATACACTGTTCCTGTCTCTTCATGTCCAGTAATTATTAAAGTTTTCAAGATACACTTTTCCTATTTCACAATGTCTGGTAATTAATGAGCTTTTCAATATACATTTTTAATCACTCTCAAAGTATTGTAATTTAGAAAATTTTAAAATTCACTACTCCCATTATCAATGTCTTGTAATTAATAAGATTTTAATATATACACAGTTAGTCACTTTAGTCTCCTAAAACAAATAAATCTTTCAGTGTACACTATTCCTAACTCTTAAACTCCTGTAATTAATAAACCTTTCAATACACACTGTTCAACACTCTCAGTATCCTTTAACACTATTCCTCACTCTCAAACTCTTGTAATTGATAAACTTCCCAAACTCCTGTAATAATAAAAATATATACCATTGCTCACTCTCAATGAATACACACTGTTCAACACTCTCAGTATCCTTTAACAAAGTTACAAAACACACAGTTCTTCATTGCCAATGTCCTATAATTAATAAACGTTTCAATACACACTGTTTCTCTCTCTAAAGGTTCTGTAAACAATAAACTTTCAAACACACTATTCCTCATTCAAAATGACCTGTAATTAATAAACCTTTGAATACACACTGTTCAACACTCTCAGTATCCTTTAACTAATAAACTCTTCAATATACACCGTTCCTCACTATCAACGTCCTGTAATTAACTAAACTTTTCAATATATACTGTTAGTCACTCCCAATGTTGTCTTACTAATAAAGTTTTCAATATACACTCTTCCTCAATCCAAAGTCCAATAATTAACAAACATTCCACTGTACACCTTTCCTTGCTCTCAATCTCATTATATTAAGAAATATTTCAATATACACTGTTCCTAATTCCCATTCTAGCATAATTAATAAAGTTACAAAAAAACACAGTTCTTCATTCCCAATGACCTATAATTAATAAACTTTCAATACACACTGTTCCCCAGTCAAAATGTCCTGCAACATATTAGCTTATCAAAATATACTATTAATCACTCTCAATGTCTTATAACACAAAACTTTTCAAGTATACATTATTCCTCACTCTCCTACTCCTGTAATTTATAAACATTCCAGTATACACTCATCCTCCCTTCTCAACTTCCTTTAAATAATAAATATCTCAATATATATTGTTCCTCATACTAAATGCTCTGTACTAAAATTTACTTTTCCTAATACATTGTTTCTAAAGCTAAATGTTCTGAAACTAATAAACTTTTCAATATACACTGTTCCTGTCTCTTCATGTCATGTTATTATTAAAGTTTTCAAGATACACTTTTCCTATCTCACAATGTCTTGTAATTAATGAGTTTTTAACATACATTTTAATCACTCTCAAAGTATTGTAATTTAGAAAATTTTAAAATTCACTACTCCCCATTATCAATGTCTTGTAATTAATAAGCTTTTAATATATACACAGTTAGTCACATTTAGTGTCCTAAAACAAATAAATCTTTCAGTATACACTATTCCTAACTCTTAAACTCCTGTAATTAATAAACCTTTCAATACACACTGTTCAACACTCTCAGTATCCTTTAACTAATAAAATTCATCAATATACACCGTTCCTCACTCTCAAACTCTTGTAATTGATAAACTTCCCAATACACAATGTTCCACACTCTCAGCATCCTTTAACTAATAAACTCTTCAATATATACCATTGCTCACTCTCAATGTCCTGTAATCCTTTGAATACACACTGTTCAACACTCTCAGTATCCTTTAACAAAGTTACAAAACACACAGTTCTTCATTGCCAATGTCCTATAATTAATAAACGTTTCAATACACACTGTTTCTCTCTCTAAAGGTTCTTTCAAAACACACTATTCCTCATTCAAAATGTAAACAATAAACTTTCAAACACACTATTCCTCATTCAAAATGACCTGTAATTAATAAACCTTTGAATACACACTGTTCAACACTCTCAGTATCATTTAACTAATAAACTCTTCAATATACACACGTTCCTCACTATCAACGTCCTGTAATTAAAGAAACTTTTCAATATATACTGTTAGTCACTCCCAATGTTGTCTTACTAATAAAGTTTTCAATATACACTCTTCCTCAATCCAAAGTCCAATAATTAACAAACCTTCCAGTGTACACCTTTCCTTGCTCTCAATCTCATTATATTAAGAAATATTTCAATATACACTGTTCCTAATTCCCATTCTAGCATAATTAATAAAGTTACAAAAAACACAGTTCTTCATTCCCAATGACCTATAATTAATAAACTTTCAATACACACTGTTCCCCAGTCAAAATGTCCTGCAACATATTAGCTTATCAAAATATACTATTAATCACTCTCAATGTCTTATAACACAAAAACTTTTCAAGTATACATTATTCCTCACTCTCCTACTCCTGTAATTTATAAACATTTCAGTATACACTCATCCTCCCTTCTCAACTTCCTTTAAATAATAAATATCTCAATATATATTGTTCCTCATACTAAATGCTCTGTACTAAAATTTACTTTTCCTCATACATTGTTTCTAAAGCTAAATGTTCTGAAACTAATAAACTTTTCAATATACACTGTTCCTGTCTCTTCATGTCATGTTATTATTAAAGTTTTCAAGATACACTTTTCCTATCTCACAATGTCTTGTAATTAATGAGCTTTTTAACATACATTTTTAATCTCTCTCAAAGTATTGTAATTTAGAAAATTTTAAAAATTCACTACTCCCCATTATCAATGTCTTGTAATTAATAAGCTTTTAATATATACACAGTTAGTCACATTAAGTGTCCTAAAACAAATAAATCTTTCAGTATACACCATTCCTCACTCTTATACTCCTGTAATTAATAATCCTTTGAATACACACTGTTCAACACTCTCAGTATCCTTTAACAAAGTTACAAAAACACACAGTTCTTCATTCCAATGTCCAATAATTAATAAACGTTTCAATACACACTGTTTCTCTCTCTAAAGGTTCTGTAAACAATAAACTTTCAAACACACTATTCCTCATTCAAAATGACCTGTAATTAATAAACCTTGGAATACACACTGTTCAACACTCTCAGTATCCTTTAACTAATAAACTCTTCAATATACACCATTCCTCACTATCAATTTCCTGTAATTAAAGAAACTTTTCAATATATACTCTTAGTCACTCCCAATGTTATCTTACTAATAAAGTTTTCAATATACACTCTTCCTCAATCCCAATATCCAACAATTAGCAACCTTTCAATGTACACTTTTCCTCGCTCTCAATGTCATTATATTAAAAAATATTTCAATATACACTGTTCCTAATTACCAATCTTATGTGATTAAGAAAGTTACAAAAACACACAGTTCTGCATTGCCAATGTCCTATAATTAATAAACTTTTCAATACAAACTGTTTTTCTCTCTGAAAGTTCTGTTATCGAGAAACTTTCAAAACACACTATTCCTCATTCAAAATGACCTGTAACATATAAGCTTATCAAAATATACTATTAATCACTCTCAATGTCTTCTACCTAAAATCTTTTCAGTCTACATTATTCCTCACTCTAGTACTTCTGTAATTTATCAACTTTCGAATATACACTTATCCTCCCTCCTCAACATCCTTTAAAAAATAAACATCTCAAAATATACTGTTCCTCATACTAAATGTCCTATACTAAAGATACTTTTCCTCACACATTATTCCTCACTCTATTAATCCTGTTTTTATAAACATTCCAGTATACACTCATCCTCCCTTCTCAAAGTCCTTTGAAAATAAACATCTCAATATATACGGTTCCTCACACTAAATGCCCTGTACTAATTATACTTTTCCTCATACATTGTTCCTAACTCTTTATGTTCTGAAACGAATAAACTTTTCAATATACACTGTTCCTGTCACTTCATGTCCAGCAATTATTAAAGTTTTCAACATATACTTTTCCTATTTAAAAATGTCTTGAAATTAATGAGCTTTTCAATATACATTGTTAATAACTCTCAAAGTACTGTAATTTAGAAAATTTTAAAAATTCACTACTCTCCATTATCAATGTCTTGTAATTAATAAGATTTTAGTATATACACAGTTAGTCACTTCAAGTGTCCTAAAAAAAATAAATCTTTCAGTATACACTATTCCTCACTCTTAAACTCCTGTAATTAAAAAACCTTTGAATACACTGTTCAACACTCTCAGTATCCTTTAACAAAGTTACAAAAACACACAGTTCTTCATTGCCAATGTCCTATAATTAATAAACGTTTCAATACACACTGTTTCTCTCTCTAAAGGTTCTGTAAACAATAAACTTTCAAACACACTATTCCTCATTCAAAATGACCTGTAATTAATAAACCTTTGAATACACACTGTTCAACACTCTCAGTATCCTTTAACTAATAAACTCTTCAATATACACCGTTCCTCACTATCAACGTCCTGTAATTAACGAAACTTTTCAATATACACTGATAGTCACCCCCAATGTTGTCTTACTAATAAAGTTTTCAATATCCACTCTTTCTCAATTCCAAAGTCCAATAATTAACAAACATTCCACTGTACACCTTTCCTCGCTCTCAATCTCATTATATTAAGAAATATTTCAATATACACTGTTCCTTATTCCCATTCTAGCGTAATTAATAAAGTTACAAAGAACACAGTTCTTCATTCCCAATATCCTATAATTAATACTTTTCAATATGCACTGTTCCTGTCTCTTCATGTCGTGTTATTATTAAAGTTTTCAAGATACACTTTTCCTATTTCACAATGTCTGGTAATTAATGGGCTTTTAACATACATTTTAATCACTCTCAAAGTATTGTAATTTAGAAAATTTTAAAATTCACTACTCCCCATTATCAATGTCTTGTAATTAATAAGCTTTTAATATATACACAGTTAGTCACATTTAGTCTCCTAAAACAAATAAATCTTTCAGTGTACACTATTCCTAACTCTTAAACTCCTGTAATTAATAAACCTTTCAATACACACTGTTCAACACTCTAGTATCCTTTAACTATAAAAACTTCATCAATATACACCGTTCCTCACTCTCAAACTCTTGTAATTGATAAACTTCCCAATACACAATGTTCCACACTCTCAGCATCCTTTAACTAATAAACTCTTCAATATATACCATTGCTCACTCTCAATGTCCTGTAATCCTTTGAATACACACTGTTCAACACTCTCAGTATCCTTTAACAAAGTTACAAAACACACAGTTCTTCATTGCCAATGTCCTATAATTAATAAACGTTTCAATACACACTGTTTCTCTCTCTAAAGGTTCTGTAAACAATAAACTTTCAAACACACTATTCCTCATTCAAAATGACCTGTAATTAATAAACCTTTGAATACACACTGTTCAACACTCTCAGTATCATTTAACTAATAAACTCTTCAATATACACCGTTCCTCACTATCAACGTCCTGTAATTAACTAAACTTTTCAATATATACTGTTAGTCACTCCCAATGTTGTCTTACTAATAAAGTTTTCAATATACACTCTTCCTCAATCCAAAGTCCAATAATTAACAAACCTTCCAGTGTACACCTTTCCTTGCTCTCAATCTCATTATATTAAGAAATATTTCAATATACACTGTTCCTAATTCCCATTCTAGCATAATTAATAAAGTTACAAAAAAACACAGTTCTTCATTCCCAATGACCTATAATTAATAAACTTTCAATACACACTGTTCCCCAGTCAAAATGTCCTGCAACATATTAGCTTATCAAAATATACTATTAATCACTCTCAATGTCTTATAACACAAAACTTTTCAAGTATACATTATTCCTCACTCTCCTACTCCTGTAATTTATAAACATTTCAGTATACACTCATCCTCCCTTCTCAACTTCCTTTAAATAATAAATATCTCAATATATATTGTTCCTCATACTAAATGCTCTGTACTAAAATTTACTTTTCCTCATACATTGTTTCTAAAGCTAAATGTTCTGAAACTAATAAACTTTTCAATATACACTGTTCCTGTCTCTTCATGTCATGTTATTATTAAAGTTTTCAAGATACACTTTTCCTATCTCACAATGTCTTGTAATTAATGAGCTTTTTAACATACATTTTAATCTCTCTCAAAGTATTGTAATTTAGAAAATTTTAAAATTCACTACTCCCCATTATCAATGTCTTGTAATTAATAAGCTTTTAATATATACACAGTTAGTCACATTAAGTGTCCTAAAACAAATAAATCTTTCAGTATACACCATTCCTCACTCTTAAACTCCTGTAATTAATAAACCTTTGAATACACACTGTTCAACACTCTCAGTATCCTTTAACAAAGTTACAAAACACACAGTTCTTCATTCCAATGTCCAATAATTAATAAACGTTTCAATACACACTGTTTCTCTCTCTAAAGGTTCTGCAAACAATAAACTTTCAAACACACTATTCCTCATTCAAAATGACCTGTAATTAATAAACCTTGGAATACACACTGTTCAACACTCTCAGTATCCTTTAACTAATAAACTCTTCAATATACACCATTCCTCACTATCAATGTCCTGTAATTAAAGAAACTTTTCAATATATACTGTTAGTCACTCCCAATGTTATCTTACTAATAAAGTTTTCAATATACACTCTTCCTCAATCCCAATATCCAATGATTAGCAACCTTTCAATGTACACTTTTCCTCGCTCTCAATGTCATTATATTAAAAAATATTTCAATATACACTGTTCCTAATTACCAATCTTATGTGATTAAGAAAGTTACAAAAACACACAGTTCTGCATTGCCAATGTCCTATAATTAATAAACTTTTCAATACAAACTGTTTTTCTCTCTGAAAGTTCTGTTATCGAGAAACTTTCAAAACACACTATTCCTCATTCAAAATGACCTGTAACATATAAGCTTATCAAAATATACTATTAATCACTCTCAATGTCTTCTACCTAAAATCTTTTCAGTCTACATTATTCCTCACTCTAGTACTTCTGTAATTTATCAACTTTCGAATATACACTTATCCTCCCTCCTCAACATCCTTTAAAAAATAAACATCTCAAAATATACTGTTCCTCATACTAAATGTCCTATACTAAAGATACTTTTCCTCACACATTATTCCTCACTCTATTAATCCTGTTTTTATAAACATTCCAGTATACACTCATCCTCCCTTCTCAAAGTCCTTTGAAAATAAACATCTCAATATATACGGTTCCTCACACTAAATGCCCTGTACTAATTATACTTTTCCTCATACATTGTTCCTAACTCTTTATGTTCTGAAACGAATAAACTTTTCAATATACACTGTTCCTGTCACTTCATGTCCAGCAATTATTAAAGTTTTCAACATATACTTTTCCTATTTAAAAATGTCTTGAAATTAATGAGCTTTTCAATATACATTGTTAATAACTCTCAAAGTACTGTAATTTAGAAAATTTTAAAAATTCACTACTCTCCATTATCAATGTCTTGTAATTAATAAGATTTTAATATATACACAGTTAGTCACTTCAAGTGTCCTAAAAAAAATAAATCTTTCAGTATACACTATTCCTCACTCTTAAACTCCTGTAATTAAAAAACCTTTGAATACACTGTTCAACACTCTCAGTATCCTTTAACAAAGTTACAAAACACACAGTTCTTCATTGCCAATGTCCTATAATTAATAACGTTTCAATACACACTGTTTCTCTCTCTAAAGGTTCTGTAAACAATAAACTTTCAAACACACTATTCCTCATTCAAAATGACCTGTAATTAATAAACCTTTGAATACACTGTTCAACACTCTCAGTATCCTTTAACTAATAAACTCTTCAATATACACCGTTCCTCACTATCAACGCCCTGTAATTAAAGAAACTTTTCAATACACACTGATAGTCACCCCCAATGTTGTCTTACTAATAAAGTTTTCAATATCCACTCTTTCTCAATTCCAAAGTCCAATAATTAACAAACATTCCACTGTACACCTTTCCTCGCTCTCAATCTCATTATATTAAGAAATATTTCAATATACACTGTTCCTTATTCCCATTCTAGCGTAATTAATAAAGTTACAAAAAAACACAGTTCTTCATTCCCAATATCCTATAATTAATACTTTTCAATATGCACTGTTCCTGTCTCTTCATGTCGTGTTATTATTAAAGTTTTCAAGATACACTTTTCCTATCTCACAATGTCTGGTAATTAATGGGCTTTTAACATACATTTTAATCACTCTCAAAGTATTGTAATTTAGAAAATTTTAAAATTCACTACTCCCCATTATCAATGTCTTGTAATTAATAAGCTTTTAATATATACACAGTTAGTCACATTTAGTCTCCTAAAACAAATAAATCTTTCAGTGTACACTATTCCTAACTCTTAAACTCCTGTAATTAATAAACCTTTCAATACACACTGTTCAACACTCTCAGTATCCTTTAACTAATAAAATTCATCAATATACACCGTTCCTCACTCTCAAACTCTTGTAATTGATAAACTTCCCAATACACAATGTTCCACACTCTCAGCATCCTTTAACTAATAAACTCTTCAATATATACCATTGCTCACTCTCAATGTCCTGTAATCCTTTGAATACACACTGTTCAACACTCTCAGTATCCATTAACAAAGTTACAAAAACACAGTTCTTCATTGCCAATGTCCTATAATTAATAAACGTTTCAATACACACTGTTTCTCTCTCTAAAGGTTCTGTAAACAATAAACTTTCAAACACACTATTCCTCATTCAAAATGACCTGTAATTAATAAACCTTTGAATACACACTGTTCAACACTCTCAGTATCATTTAACTAATAAACTCTTCAATATACACCGTTCCTCACTATCAACGTCCTGTAATTAACGAAACTTTTCAATATATACTGTTAGTCACTCCCAATGTTGTCTTACTAATAAAGTTTTCAATATACACTCTTCCTGTATCCAAAGTCCAATAATTAACAAACCTTCCAGTGTACACCTTTCCTTGCTCTCAATCTCATTATATTAAGAAATATTTCAATATACACTGTTCCTAATTCCCATTCTAGCATAATTAATAAAGTTACAAAAAAACACAGTTCTTCATTCCCAATGACCTATAATTAATAAACTTTCAATACACACTGTTCCCCAGTCAAAATGTCCTGCAACATATTAGCTTATCAAAATATACTATTAATCACTCTCAATGTCTTATAACACAAAAACTTTTCAAGTATACATTATTCCTCACTCTCCTACTCCTGTAATTTATAAACATTTCAGTATACACTCATCCTCCCTTCTCAACTTCCTTTAAATAATAAATATCTCAATATATATTGTTCCTCATACTAAATGCTCTGTACTAAAATTTACTTTTCCTCATACATTGTTTCTAAAGCTAAATGTTCTGAAACTAATAAACTTTTCAATATACACTGTTCCTGTCTCTTCATGTCATGTTATTATTAAAGTTTTCAAGATACACTTTTCCTATCTCACAATGTCTTGTAATTAATGAGCTTTTTAACATACATTTTTAATCTCTCTCAAAGTATTGTAATTTAGAAAATTTTAAAAATTCACTACTCCCCATTATCAATGTCTTGTAATTAATAAGCTTTTAATATATACACAGTTAGTCACATTAAGTGTCCTAAAACAAATAAATCTTTCAGTATACACTATTCCTCACTCTTAAACTCCTGTAATTAATAAACCTTTGAATACACACTGTTCAACACTCTCAGTATCCTTTAACAAATTAACTCATCACACAGTTCTTCATTCCTCACTCGTTTCAAACTGTTTCTTGTAATTGATAAACTTTCAAACACACTGTTCCACACCTCTCAGCATCCTTTAACTAATAAACTCTTATCAATATACACCATTGCTCACTATCAATGTCCTGTAATTAAAGAAACTTTTCAATATATACTGTTAGTCACTCCCAATGTTGTCTTACTAATAAAGTTTTCAATATACACTCTTCCTCAATCCCAATGTCCAATAATTAGCAACCTTCCAGTGTACACTTTTCCTCGCTCTCAATCTCATTATATTAAAAATATTTCAATATACACTGTTCCTAATTATCAATCTTACATGATTAATAAAGTTACAAAAAACACAGTTCTTCATTGCCAATGTCCTATAATTAATAAACTTTTCAATACACACTGTTCCTCTCTCTTCATGTTCTGTTATTATTAAACTTTCAAAACACACTATTCCTCATTCAAAATGTCTGTAATTAATGAGCTTTCAGAACATATACTTTTTAATCACTCTCAAAGTATTGTAATTTAGAAAATTTTAAAATTCACTACTCCCCATTATCAATGTCTTGTAATTAATAAGCTTTTAATATATACACAGTTAGTCACATTTAGTCTCCTAAAACAAATAAATCTTTCAGTGTACACTATTCCTCACTCTTAAACTCCTGTAATTAATAAACCTTTCAATACACACTTTCCCTCCTCAAAAAATCTCATCTCAAAATATATTAGCTTCCTCATGTCCTACTAACTCTCAAAAACTTTTTCAGTATACATTATTCCTCACTCTCCAACTCCTGTAAGTTTATAAACATTCCAATATACACTCATCCTCCCTTCTCAACGTCCTTTAAAAATAAACATCTCAATATATACTGTTCCTCATACTAAATGCACTGTACTAAATATACTTTTCCTCATACATTGTTCCTAACTCTTAATGTTCTGAAACTAATAAACTTTTCAATATACACTGTTCCTGTCACTTCATGTCTTATTAAAGTTTTCAAGATACACTTTTCCTATTTCACAATGTCTTGTAATTAATGAGCTTTTCAATATACATTGTTAATAACTCTCAAAGTATTGTAATTTAGAAAATTTTAAAATTCACTACTCCCATTATCAATGTCTTGTAATTAATAAGCTTTTAATATATACACAGTTAGTCACTTTAAGTGTCCTAAAATAAATAAATCTTTCAGTATACACTATTCCTCACTCTTAAACTCCTGTAATTAATAAACCTTTGAATACACACTGTTCAACACTCTCAGTATCCTTTAACTAATAAACTCTTCATTGCCATATACACAATACACACTGTTTCCTCACTATCAATAAACTTTCAATATACACTATTCCTCATTCAAAATGACCTGTAATTAATAAACTAATAAACTTTTCAATATACAACTTAAACTCACTATCAACGTTCCTGTAATGTAATTAAGAAACTTTTCAATATACACTGATAGTCACCCCAATGTTGTCTTACTAATAAAGTTTTCAATATCCACTCTTTCTCAATTCCAAAGTCCAATAATTAACAAACATTCCACTGTACACCTTTCCTCGCTCTCAATCTCATTATATTAAGAAATATTTCAATATACACTGTTCCTTATTCCCATTCTAGCATAATTAATAAAGTTACAAAAAAACACAGTTCTTCATTCCCAATATCCTATAATTAATACTTTTCAATATACACTGTTCTTGTCTCTTCATGTTGTGTAATTATTAAAGTTTTCAAGATACACTTTTCCTATCTCAAAATGTCTTGTAATTAATGAGCTTTTTAATATACACTTTAATCACTCTCAAAGTATTATAATTTAAAAAATTTTAAAATTCACTACTCCCATTATCAATGTCTTGTAATTAATAAGCATTTAATATATACACAGTTAGTCACTTTAAGTGTTCTAAAAAAATAAATCTTTCAGTATACACCATTCCTCACTCTTATACTCCTGTAATTAATAATCCTTTGAATACACACTGTTCAACACTCTCAGTATCCTTTAACAAAGTTACAAAAACACACAGTTCTTCATTCCAATGTCCTATAATTAATAAACGTTTCAATACACACTGTTTCTCTCTCTAAAGGTTCTGTAAACAATAAACTTTCAAACACACTATTCCTCATTCAAAAAATGTAATTAATAAACCTTTGAATACACAACATGTTCCACACTCTCAGCATCCTTTAACTAATAAACTCTTCAATATACACTGTTCCTGTGTCTTCATGTCATGTTATTATTAAAGTTTTCAAGATACACTTTTCCTATCTCACAATGTCTTGTAATTAATGAGCTTTTTAACATACATTTTTAATCACTCTCAAAGTATTGTAATTTAGAAAATTTTAAAAATTCACTACTCCCCATTATCAATGTCTTGTAATTAATAAGCTTTTAATATATACACAGTTAGTCACATTAAGTGTCCTAAAACAAATAAATCTTTCAGTATACACTATTCCTAACTCTTAAACTCCTGTAATTAATAAACCTTTCAATACACACTGTTCAACACTCTCAGTATCCTTTAACTAATAAACTCATCAATATACACCGTTCCTCACTCTCAAACTCTTGTAATTGATAAACTTCCCAATACACAATGTTCCACACTCTCAGCATCCTTTAACTAATAAACTCTTCAATATATACCATTGCTCACTCTCAATGTCCTGTAATTAAAGAAACTTTTCAATATATACTGTTAGTCACTCCCAATGTTATCTTACTAATAAAGTTTTCAATATACACTCTTCCTCAATCCCAATATCCAATAATTAGCAACCTTCCAGTGTACACTTTTCCTCGCTCTCAATGTCATTATATTAAAAAATATTTCAATATACACTGTTCCTAATTACCAATCTTATGTGATTAACAAAGTTACAAAAACACACAGTTCTTCATTGCCAATGTCCTATAATTAATAAACTTTTCAATACAAACTGTTTTCTCTCTGAAAGTTCTGTTATCAAAATGAAACTTTCAAAACACACTATTCCTCATTCAAAATGACCTGTAACATATAAAGCTTTTCAAAATATACTATTAATCACTCTCAATGTCTTCTACCTAAAATCTTTTCAGTCTACATTATTCCTCACTCTAGTACTTCTGTAATTTATCAACTTTCGAATATACACTTATCCTCCCTCCTCAACATCCTTTAAAAAATAAACATCTCAAAATATACTGTTCCTCATACTAAATGTCCTATACTAAAGATACTTTTCCTCACACATTATTCCTCACTCTATTAATCCTGTTTTTATAAACATTCCAGTATACACTCATCCTCCCTTCTCAAAGTCCTTTGAAAATAAACATCTCAATATATACGGTTCCTCACACTAAATGCCCTGTACTAATTATACTTTTCCTCATACATTGTTCCTAACTCTTTATGTTCTGAAACGAATAAACTTTTCAATATACACTGTTCCTGTCACTTCATGTCCAGCAATTATTAAAGTTTTCAACATATACTTTTCCTATTTAAAAATGTCTTGAAATTAATGAGCTTTTCAATATACATTGTTAATAACTCTCAAAGTACTGTAATTTAGAAAATTTTAAAAATTCACTACTCTCCATTATCAATGTCTTGTAATTAATAAGATTTTAGTATATACACAGTTAGTCACTTCAAGTGTCCTAAAAAAAATAAATCTTTCAGTATACACTATTCCTCACTCTTAAACTCCTGTAATTAAAAAACCTTTGAATACACTGTTCAACACTCTCAGTATCCTTTAACAAAGTTACAAAAACACACAGTTCTTCATTGCCAATGTCCTATAATTAATAAACGTTTCAATACACACTGTTTCTCTCTCTAAAGGTTCTGTAAACAATAAACTTTCAAACACACTATTCCTCATTCAAAATGACCTGTAATTAATAAACCTTTGAATACACACTGTTCAACACTCTCAGTATCCTTTAACTAATAAACTCTTCAATATACACCGTTCCTCACTATCAACGTCCTGTAATTAACGAAACTTTTCAATATACACTGATAGTCACCCCAATGTTGTCTTACTAATAAAGTTTTCAATATCCACTCTTTCTCAATTCCAAAGTCCAATAATTAACAAACATTCCACTGTACACCTTTCCTCGCTCTCAATCTCATTATATTAAGAAATATTTCAATATACACTGTTCCTTATTCCCATTCTAGCGTAATTAATAAAGTTACAAAGAACACAGTTCTTCATTCCCAATATCCTATAATTAATACTTTTCAATATGCACTGTTCCTGTCTCTTCATGTCGTGTTATTATTAAAGTTTTCAAGATACACTTTTCCTATCTCACAATGTCTGGTAATTAATGGGCTTTTAACATACATTTTAATCACTCTCAAAGTATTGTAATTTAGAAAATTTTAAAATTCACTACTCCCCATTATCAATGTCTTGTAATTAATAAGCTTTTAATATATACACAGTTAGTCACATTTAGTCTCCTAAAACAAATAAATCTTTCAGTGTACACTATTCCTAACTCTTAAACTCCTGTAATTAATAAACCTTTCAATACACACTGTTCAACACTCTCAGTATCCTTTAACTATAAAAATTCATCAATATACACCGTTCCTCACTCTCAAACTCTTGTAATTGATAAACTTCCCAATACACAATGTTCCACACTCTCAGCATCCTTTAACTAATAAACTCTTCAATATATACCATTGCTCACTCTCAATGTCCTGTAATCCTTTGAATACACACTGTTCAACACTCTCAGTATCCTTTAACAAAGTTACAAAAACACACAGTTCTTCATTGCCAATGTCCTATAATTAATAAACGTTTCAATACACACTGTTTCTCTCTCTAAAGGTTCTGTAAACAATAAACTTTCAAACACACTATTCCTCATTCAAAATGACCTGTAATTAATAAACCTTTGAATACACACTGTTCAACACTCTCAGTATCATTTAACTAATAAACTCTTCAATATACACCGTTCCTCACTATCAACGCCCTGTAATTAACTAAACTTTTCAATATATACTGTTAGTCACTCCCAATGTTGTCTTACTAATAAAGTTTTCAATATACACTCTTCCTCTATCCAAAGTCCAATAATTAACAAACCTTCCAGTGTACACCTTTCCTTGCTCTCAATCTCATTATATTAAGAAATATTTCAATATACACTGTTCCTAATTCCCATTCTAGCATAATTAATAAAGTTACAAAAAAACACAGTTCTTCATTCCCAATGACCTATAATTAATAAACTTTCAATACACACTGTTCCCCAGTCAAAATGTCCTGCAACATATTAGCTTATCAAAATATACTATTAATCACTCTCAATGTCTTATAACACAAAAACTTTTCAAGTATACACTATTCCTCACTCTCCTACTCCTGTAATTTATAAACATTTCAGTATACACTCATCCTCCCTTCTCAACTTCCTTTAAATAATAAATATCTCAATATATATTGTTCCTCATACTAAATGCTCTGTACTAAAATTTACTTTTCCTCATACATTGTTTCTAAAGCTAAATGTTCTGAAACTAATAAACTTTTCAATATACACTGTTCCTGTCTCTTCATGTCATGTTATTATTAAAGTTTTCAAGATACACTTTTCCTATCTCACAATGTCTTGTAATTAATGAGCTTTTAACATACATTTTAATCTCTCTCAAAGTATTGTAATTTAGAAAATTTTAAAATTCACTACTCCCCATTATCAATGTCTTGTAATTAATAAGCTTTTAATATATACACAGTTAGTCACATTAAGTGTCCTAAAACAAATAAATCTTTCAGTATACACTATTCCTAACTCTTAAACTCCTGTAATTCATAAACCTTTCAATACACACAGTTCAACACTCTCAGTATCCTTTAACTAATAAACTCATCAATATACACCGTTCCTCACTCTCAAACTCTTGTAATTGATAAACTTCCCAATACACAATGTTCCACACTCTCAGCATCCTTTAACTAATAAACTCTTCAATATATACCATTGCTCACTCTCAATGTCCTGTAATTAAAGAAATTTTCAATATATACTGTTAGTCACTCCCAATGTTGCCTTACTAATAAAGTTTACAATATACACTCTTCCTCAAACCCAATGTCCAATAATTAGCAACCTTCCAGTGTACACTTTTCCTCGCTCTCAACGTCATTATATTAAAAAATATTTCAATATACACTGTTCCTAATTATCAATCTTACATGATTAACAAAGTTACAAAACACACAGTTCTTCATTGCCAATGTCATATAATTAATAAACGTTTCAATACACACTGTTTCTCTCTCTAAAAGTTCTGTAAACAATAAACTTTCAAAACACACTATTCACTCATTCAAAATGACCTGTAATATACTATCAACTTATCAAAATATACTATTAATCACTCTCAATGTCTTCTACCTAAAATCTTTTCAGTCTACATTATTCCTCACTCTAGTACTTCTGTAATTTATCAACTTTCAATATACACTTATCCTCCCTTCTCAACATCCTTTAAAAATAAACATCTCAAAATATACTGTTCCTCATACTAAATGTCCTATACTAAAGATACTTTTCCTCATACATTATTCTCACTCTATTAATCCTGTAATTTATAAACATTCCAGTATACACTCATCCTCCCTTCTCAAAGTCCTTTGAAAATAAACATCTCAATATATACGGTTCCTCACACTAAATGCCCTGTACTAAATATACTTTTCCTCATACATTGTTCCTAACTCTTAATGTTCTGAAACTAATAAACTTTTCAATATACACTGTTCCTGTCACTTCATGTCCAGCAATTATTAAAGTTTTCAACATACACTTTTCCTATTTAAAATGTCTTGAAATTAATGAGCTTTTCAATATACATTGTTAATAACTCTCAAAGTACTGTAATTTAGAAAATTTTAAAATTCACTACTCTCCATTATCAATGTCTTGTAATTAATAAGATTTTAATATATACACAGTTAGTCACTTCAAGTGTCCTAAAAAAAATAAATCTTTCACTATACACTATTCCTCACTTTTCAAACTCTAGTAATTAATAAAACACACAGTTCCTTTGAATACACACTGTTCAACACTAATCCTTTCAACTAATAAACTTTTCAATATACACCGTATCCTCACTATCAACGCCCTGTAATTAAAGAAACTTTTCAATATACACTGATAGTCACCCCAATGTTGTCTTACTAATAAAGTTTTCAATATCCACTCTTTCTCAATTCCAAAGTCCAATAATTAACAAACATTCCACTGTACACCTTTCCTCGCTTCTCAATCTCATTATATTAAGAAATATTTCAATATACACTGTTCCTTATTCCCATTCTAGCTGTAATTAATAAAGTTACAAAAAAACACAGTTCTTCATTCCCAATATCCTATAATTAATACTTTTCAATATGCACTGTTCCTGTCTCTTCATGTCGTGTTATTATTAAAGTTTTCAAGATACACTTTTCCTATCTCACAATGTCTGGTAATTAATGAGCTTTTTTAACATACATTTTAATCACTCTCAAAGTATTGTAATTTAGAAAATTTTAAAATTCACTACTCCCCATTATCAATGTCTTGTAATTAATAAGCTTTTAATATATACACAGTTAGTCACATTTAGTCTCCTAAAACAAATAAATCTTTCAGTGTACACTATTCCTAACTCTTAAACTCCTGTAATTAATAAACCTTTCAATACACACTGTTCAACACTCAAAATCTCCTGCAACATATTAGCTTATCAAAATACACTATTACAATATAACTCAAAAACTTTTCAGGTATACATTATTCCTCACTCTCCTACCCCTGTAACTTATAAACATTGTATACACTCATCCTCCCTCTCAATGTCCTTTAAATAATAAATATCTCAATACATACTGTTCCTCATACTAAATGCTCTGTACTAAATATACTTTTCCTTAATTGTTCTAATAAAATGTTCTGAAACTAATAAACTTTTCAATATACACTGTTCTGTCTCTTCATGTCCTGTATTATTAAAGTTTTCAATATACACTTTTCTATCTCACTGTCTTGTAATTAATGAAATTTTTAACATACATTTTAATCACTCTCAAAGTATTGTAATTTAGAAAATTTTAAAATTCACTACTCCCCATTATCAATGTCTTGTAATTAATAAGCTTTTCAATATACACTGTTAGTCACATTAAGGTTCTAAAAACAATAAATATTTCAAACACACTATTCCTCATTCTTAAACTCCTGTAATTAATAAACCTTTCAATACACACTGTTCAACACTCTCAGTATCCTTTAACTAATAAACTCTTCAATATACACCATTCCTCACTCTCAATGTCCTGTAATTAAATAAACTTTTCAATATACACTGTTCCTCACTCTCAACGTATCCTGTAATTAATAAACTTTTCAATATATACTGTTCCTCACTATCAACGTCCTGTAATTAAAGAAACTTTTCAATATAACTGTTAGTCACTTCAATGTTGTCTTACTAATAAAGTTTTCAATATACACTCTTTCTCAATTCCAAAGTCCAATAATTAACAAACCTTCCAGTGTACACCTTTCCTCGCTCTCAATCTCATTATATTAAGAAATATTTCAATATACACTGTTCCTAATTCCCATTCTAGCATAATTAATAAAGTTACAAAAAACACACAGTTCTTCATTCCCAATGACCTATAATTAATACTTTTCAATACACACTGTTCTTGTCTCTTCATGTTGTGTAATTATTAAAGTTTTCAAGATACACTTTCTCATCTCAAAATGTCTTGTAATTAATGAGCTTTTCAATATACACTGTTAATCACTCTCAAAGTGTTATAATTTAAAAAAATTTTAAAATTCACTACTAACAATGTCAAATTAATAAGCATTTAATATATACACAGTTAGTCACTTTAATTATTCTTTCAGTATACACTCCTCACTCTTATACTCCTGTAATTAATAAACATTTCAATATACACTGTTCATCTCAGTCCTTCAAAGTTACAAAACTTCTTCATTGCCAATGTCCTATAATTAATAAATATTTCAATATACACTGTTCCTCTCTCTAAATGTTCTGTAAACAATAAACTTTCAAACACACTATTCCTCATTCAAAATGACCTGTAATTAATAAACCTTTCCTCATACACAATGTTCCACACTCTCAGTTCTTTAACTAATAAACTTTTCAATATACACTGTTCCTGTCTCTTCATGTCATGTTATTATTAAAGTTTTCAAGATACACTTTTCCTATCTCACAATGTCTTGTAATTAATGAGCTTTTTAACATACATTTTTAATCTCTCTCAAAGTATTGTAATTTAGAAAATTTTAAAAATTCACTACTCCCCATTATCAATGTCTTGTAATTAATAAGATTTTAATATATACACAGTTAGTCACATTAAGTGTCCTAAAACAAATAAATCTTTCAGTATACACTATTCCTAACTCTTAAACTCCTGTAATTCATAAACCTTTCAATACACACAGTTCAACACTCTCAGTATCCTTTAACTAATAAACTCATCAATATACACCGTTCCTCACTCTCAAACTCTTGTAATTGATAAACTTCCCAATACACAATGTTCCACACTCTCAGCATCCTTTAACTAATAAACTCTTCAATATATACCATTGCTCACTCTCAATGTCCTGTAATTAAAGAAATTTTCAATATATACTGTTAGTCACTCCCAATGTTGCCTTACTAATAAAGTTTACAATATACACTCTTCCTCAAACCCAATGTCCAATAATTAGCAACCTTCCAGTGTACACTTTTCCTCGCTCTCAACGTCATTATATTAAAAAATATTTCAATATACACTGTTCCTAATTATCAATCTTACATGATTAACAAAGTTACAAAAACACACAGTTCTTCATTGCCAATGTCCTATAATTAATAAACGCTTCAATACACACTGTTTCTCTCTAAAGGTTCTGTAAACAATAAACTTTCAAACACACTATTCCTCATTCAAAATGACCTGTAATATAATAAACCTTTGAATACACACTGTTCAACACTCTCAGTATCCTTTAACTAATAAACTCTTCAATATACACCGTTCCTCACTATCAACGTCCTGTAATTAACGAAACTTTTCAATATACACTGATAGTCACCCCAATGTTGTCTTACTAATAAAGTTTTCAATATCCACTCTTTCTCAATTCCAAAGTCCAATAATTAACAAACATTCCACTGTACACCTTTCCTCGCTCTCAATCTCATTATATTAAGAAATATTTCAATATACACTGTTCCTTATTCCCATTCTAGCGTAATTAATAAAGTTACAAAGAACACAGTTCTTCATTCCCAATATCCTATAATTAATACTTTTCAATATGCACTGTTCCTGTCTCTTCATGTCGTGTTATTATTAAAGTTTTCAAGATACACTTTTCCTATCTCACAATGTCTGGTAATTAATGGGCTTTTTAACATACATTTTTAATCACTCTCAAAGTATTGTAATTTAGAAAATTTTAAAATTCACTACTCCCCATTATCAATGTCTTGTAATTAATAAGCTTTTAATATATACACAGTTAGTCACATTTAGTCTCCTAAAACAAATAAATCTTTCAGTGTACACTATTCCTAACTCTTAAACTCCTGTAATTAATAAACCTTTCAATACACACTGTTCAACTCTCAGTATCCTTTAACTATAAAAAATTCATCAATATACACCGTTCCTCACTCTCAAACTCTTGTAATTGATAAACTTCCCAATACACAATGTTCCACACTCTCAGCATCCTTTAACTAATAAACTCTTCAATATATACCATTGCTCACTCTCAATGTCCTGTAATCCTTTGAATACACACTGTTCAACACTCTCAGTATCCTTTAACAAAGTTACAAAACACACAGTTCTTCATTGCCAATGTCCTATAATTAATAAACGTTTCAATACACACTGTTTCTCTCTCTAAAGGTTCTGTAAACAATAAACTTTCAAACACACTATTCCTCATTCAAAATGACCTGTAATTAATAAACCTTTGAATACACACTGTTCAACACTCTCAGTATCATTTAACTAATAAACTCTTCAATATACACCGTTCCTCACTATCAACGCCCTGTAATTAAAGAAACTTTTCAATATATACTGTTAGTCACTCCCAATGTTGTCTTACTAATAAAGTTTTCAATATACACTCTTCCTCAATCCAAAGTCCAATAATTAACAAACCTTCCAGTGTACACCTTTCCTTGCTCTCAATCTCATTATATTAAAAAATATTTCAATATACACTGTTCCTAATTCCCATTCTAGCATAATTAATAAAGTTACAAAAAACACAGTTCTTCATTCCCAATGACCTATAATTAATAAACTTTCAATACACACTGTTCCCCAGTCAAAATGTCCTGCAACATATTAGCTTATCAAAATATACTATTAATCACTCTCAATGTCTTATAACACAAAACTTTTCAAGTATACATTATTCCTCACTCTCCTACTCCTGTAATTTATAAACATTTCAGTATACACTCATCCTCCCTTCTCAACTTCCTTTAAATAATAAATATCTCAATATATATTGTTCCTCATACTAAATGCTCTGTACTAAAATTTATTTTTCCTCATACATTGTTTCTAAAGCTAAATGTTCTGAAACTAATAAACTTTTCAATATACACTGTTCCTGTCTCTTCATGTCTTGTTATTATTAAAGTTTTCAAGATACACTTTTCCTATCTCACAATGTCTTGTAATTAATGAGCTTTTAACATACATTTTTAATCTCTCTCAAAGTATTGTAATTTAGAAAATTTTAAAAATTCACTACTCCCCATTATCAATGTCTTGTAATTAATAAGCTTTTAATATATACACAGTTAGTCACATTAAGTGTCCTAAAACAAATAAATCTTTCAGTATACACTATTCCTAACTCTTAAACTCCTGTAATTCATAAACCTTTCAATACACACAGTTCAACACTCTCAGTATCCTTTAACTAATAAACTCATCAATATACACCGTTCCTCACTCTCAAACTCTTGTAATTGATAAACTTCCCAATACACAATGTTCCACACTCTCAGCATCCTTTAACTAATAAACTCTTCAATATATACCATTGCTCACTCTCAATGTCCTGTAATTAAAGAAAGTTTTCAATATATACTGTTAGTCACTCCCAATGTTCCCTTACTAATAAAGTTTACAATATACACTCTTCCTGAAACCCAATGTCCAATAATTAGCAACCTTCCAGTGTACACTTTTCCTCGCTCTCAACGTCATTATATTAAAAAATATTTCAATATACACTGTTCCTAATTATCAATCTTACATGATTAACAAAGTTACAAAAACACACAGTTCTTCATTCCAATGTCATATAATTAATAAACGTTTCAATACACACTGTTTCTCTCTCTAAAGGTTCTGTAAACAATAAACTTTCAAACACACTATTCCTCATTCAAAATGACCTGTAATTAATAAACCTATGAATACACACTGTTCAACACTCTCAGTATCCTTCAACTAATAAACTCTTCAATATACACCGCTCCTCACTATCAACTTCCTGTAATTAAAGAAACTTTTCAATATATACTCTTAGTCACTCTCAATGTCTTCTACCTAAAATCTTTTCAGTCTACATTATTCCTCACTCTAGTACTTCTGTAATTTATCAACTTTCGAATATACACTTATCCTCCCTTCTCAACATCCTTTAAAAAATAAACATCTCAAAATATACTGTTCCTCATACTAAATGTCCTATACTAAAGATACTTTTCCTCATACATTATTCCTCACTCTATTAATCCTGTAATTTATAAACATTCCAGTATACACTCATCCTCCCTTCTCAAAGTCCTTTGAAAATAAACATCTCAATATATACGGTTTCTCACACTAAATGCCCTGTACTAAATATACTTTTCCTCATACATTGTTCCTAACTCTTAATGTTCTGAAACTAATAAACTTTACAATATACACTGTTCCTGTCACTTCATGTCCAGCAATTATTAAAGTTTTCAACATACACTTTTAGTATTTAAAAATGTCTTGAAATTAATGAGCTTTTCAATATACATTGTTAATAACTCTCAAAGTACTGTAATTTAGAAAATTTTAAAATTCACTACTCTCCATTATCAATGTCTTGTAATTAATAAGATTTTAATATATACACAGTTAGTCACTTCAAGTGTCCTAAAAAAAATAAATCTTTCAGTATACACTATTCCTCACTTTTAAACTCTAGTAATTAATAAGCCTTTGAATACACACTGTTCAACACTCTCGGTATCCTTTAACTAATAAACTTTTCAATATACACCGTTCCTCACTATCAACGTCCTGTAATTAAAGAAACTTTTCAATATACACTGATTGTCACCCCCAATGTTGTCTTACTAATAAAGTTTTCAATATCCACTCTTTCTCAATTCCAAAGTCCAATAATTAACAAACATTCCACTGTACACCTTTCCTCGCTCTCAATCTCATTATATTAAGAAATATTTCAATATACACTGTTCCTTATTCCCATTCTAGCGTAATTAATAAAGTCACAAAAAAACACAGTTCTTCATTCCCAATATCCTATAATTAATACTTTTCAATATGCACTGTTCCTGTCTCTTCATGTCGTGTTATTATTAAACTTTTCAAGATACACTTTTCCTATCTCACAATGTCTGGTAATTAATGAGCTTTTTAACATACATTTTTAATCACTCTCAAAGTATTGTAATTTAGAAAATTTTAAAAATTCACTACTCCCCATTATCAATGTCTTGTAATTAATAAGCTTTTAATATATACACAGTTAGTCACATTTAGTCTCCTAAAACAAATAAATCTTTCAGTGTACACTATTCCTAACTCTTAAACTCCTGTAATTAATAAACCTTTCAATACACACTCTTCCCCAGTCAAAATCTCCTGCAACATATTAGCTTATCAAAATACACTATTACTAACTCTCAAAAACTTTTCAGGTATACATTATTCCTCACTCTCCTACCCCTGTAACTTATAAACATTACAGTATACACTCATCCTCCCTTCTCAATGTCCTTTAAATAATAAATATCTCAATACATACTGTTCCTCATACTAAATGCTCTGTACTAAATATACTTTTCCTCATACATTGTTCCTGAAGCTAAATGTTCTGAAACTAATAAACTTTTCAATATACACTGTTCCTGTCTCTTCATGTCGTGTTATTATTAAAGTTTTCAAGATACACTTTTTCTATCTCACAATGTCTTGTAATTAATGAAATTTTTAACATACATTTTTAATCACTCTCAAAGTATTGTAATTTAGAAAATTTTAAAAATTCACTACTCCCCATTATCAATGTCTTGTAATTAATAAGCTTTTAATATATACACAGTTAGTCACATTAAGTGTCCTAAAACAAATAAATATTTCAGTGTACACTATTCCTAACTCTTAAACTCCTGTAATTAATAAACCTTTCAATACACACTGTTCAACACTCTCAGTATCCTTTAACTAATAAACTCTTCAATATATACCATTGCTCACTCTCAATGTCCTGTAATTAAAGAAACTTTTCAATATACACTGTTCCTCACTATCAACGTCCTGTAATTAATGAAACTTTTCAATATAAACTGTTCCTCACTATCAACGTCCTGTAATTAAAGAAACTTTTCAATATACACTGATAGTCACCCCCAATGTTGTCTTACTAATAAAGTTTTCAATATCCACTCTTTCTCAATTCCAAAGTCCAATAATTAAGAAACATTCCACTGTACACCTTTCCTCGCTCTCAATCTCATTATATTAAGAAATATTTCAATATACACTGTTCCTTATTCCCATTCTAGCATAATTAATAAAGTTACAAAAAAACACAATTTTCATTCCCAATATCCTATAATTAATACTTTTCAATATACACTATTCTTGTCTCTTCATGTTGTGTAATTATTAAAGTTTTCAAGATACACTTTCTCTATCTCAAAATGTCTTGTAATTAATGAGCTTTTTAATATACACTGTCAATCACTCTCAAAGTGTTATAATTTAAAAAATTTTAAAAATTCACTACTTCCCAATATCAATGTCTTGAAATTAATAAGCATTTAATATATACACAGTTAGTCACTTTAATTGTTCTAAAAAAAATAAATCTTTCAGTATACACCATTCCTCACTCTTATACTCCTGTAATTAATAATCCTTTGAATACACACTGTTCAACACTCTCAGTATCCTTTAACAAAGTTACAAAAACACACAGTTCTTCATTGCCAATGTCCTATAATTAATAAATGTTTCAATACACACTGTTTCTCTCTGTAAAGGTTCTGTAAACAATAAACTTTCAAACACACTATTCCTCATTCAAAATGACCTGTAATTAATAAACCTTTGAATACACAATGTTCCACACTCTCAGCATCCTTTAACTAATAAACTCTTCAATATACACTGTTCCTATGTCTTCATGTCGTGTTATTATTAAAGGTTTCATGATACACTTTTCCTATCTCACAATGTCTGGTAATTAATGAGCTTTTTAACATACACTTTTAATCACTCTCAAAGTATTCTAATTTAGAAAATTTTAAAAATTCACTACTCTCCAATATCAATGTCTTGTAATTAATAAGATTTTAGTATATACACAGTTAGTCACATTAAGTGTCCTAAAACAAATAAATCTTTCAGTGTACACTATTCCTAACTCTTAAACTCCTGTAATTAATAAACCTTTCAATACACACAGTTCAACACTCTCAGTATCCTTTAACTAATAAACTCATCAATATACACCGTTCCTCACTCTCAAACTCTTGTAATTGATAAACTTCCCAATACACAATGTTCCACACACTCAGCATCCTTTAACCAATAAACTCTTCAATATATACCATTGCTCACTCTCAATGTCCTGTAATTAAAGAAATTTTCAATATATACTGTTAGTCACTCCCAATGTTGCCTTACTAATAAAGTTTACAATATACACTCTTCCTCAAACCCAATGTCCAATAATTAGCAACCTTCCAGTGTACACTTTTCCTCGCTCTCAACGTCATTATATTAAAAAATATTTCAATATACACTGTTCCTAATTATCAATCTTACATGATTAACAAAGTTACAAAAACACACAGTTCTTCATTCCAATGTCATATAATTAATAAACGTTTCAATACACACTGTTTCTCTCTCTAAAGGTTCTGTAAACAATAAACTTTCAAACACACTATTCCTCATTCAAAATGACCTGTAATTAATAAACCTATGAATACACACTGTTCAACACTCTCAGTATCCTTCAACTAATAAACTCTTCAATATACACCGTTCCTCACTATCAACTTCCTGTAATTAAAGAAACTTTTCAATATATACTCTTAGTCACTCTCAATGTCTTCTACCTAAAATCTTTTCAGTCTACATTATTCCTCACTCTAGTACTTCTGTAATTTATCAACTTTCGAATATACACTTATCCTCCCTTCTCAAGATCCTTTAAAAAATAAACATCTCAAAATATACTGTTCCTCATACTAAATGTCCTATACTAAAGATACTTTTCCTCATACATTATTCCTCACTCTATTAATCCTGTAATTTATAAACATTCCAGTATACACTCATCCTCCCTTCTCAAAGTCCTTTGAGAATAAACATCTCAATATATACGGTTCCTCACACTAAATGCCCTGTACTAAATATACTTTTCCTCATACATTGTTCCTAACTCTTAATGTTCTGAAACTAATAAACTTTACAATATACACTGTCCCTGTCACTTCATGTCGAGCAATTATTAAAGTTTTCAACATACACTTTTAGTATTTAAAAATGTCTTGAAATTAATGAGCTTTTCAATATACATTGTTAATAACTCTCAAAGTACTGTAATTTAGAAAATTTTAAAAATTCACTACTCTCCATTATCAATGTCTTGTAATTAATAAGATTTTAATATATACACAGTTAGTCACTTCAAGTGTCCTAAAAAAAATAAATCTTTCACTATACACTATTCCTCACTTTTAAACTCTAGTAATTAATAAGCCTTTGAATACACACTGTTCAACACTCTCGGTATCCTTTAACTAATAAACTTTTCAATATACACCGTTCCTCACTATCAACGTCCTGTAATTAAAGAAACTTTTCAATATACACTGATTGTCACCCCCAATGTTGTCTTACTAATAAAGTTTTCAATATCCACTCTTTCTCAATTCCAAAGTCCAATAATTAACAAACATTCCACTGTACACCTTTCCTCGCTCTCAATCTCATTATATTAAGAAATATTTCAATATACACTGTTCCTTATTCCCATTCTAGCGTAATTAATAAAGTTACAAAAAACACAGTTCTTCATTCCCAATATCCTATAATTAATACTTTTCAATATGCACTGTTCCTGTCTCTTCATGTCGTGTTATTATTAAACTTTTCAAGATACACTTTTCCTATCTCACAATGTCTGGTAATTAATGAGCTTTTTAACATACATTTTTAATCACTCTCAAAGTATTGTAATTTAGAAAATTTTAAAAATTCACTACTCCCCATTATCAATGTCTTGTAATTAATAAGCTTTTAATATATACACAGTTAGTCACATTTAGTCTCCTAAAACAAATAAATCTTTCAGTGTACACTATTCCTAACTCTTAAACTCCTGTAATTAATAAACCTTTCAATACACACAGTTCAACACTCTCAGTATCCTTTAACTAATAAACTCATCAATATACACCGTTCCTCACTCTCAAACTCTTGTAATTGATAAACTTCCCAATACACAATGTTCCACACTCTCAGCATCCTTTAACTAATAAACTCTTCAATATATACCATTGCTCACTCTCAATGTCCTGTAATTAAAGAAAGTTTTCAATATATACTGTTAGTCACTCCCAATGTTCCCTTACTAATAAAGTTTACAATATACACTCTTCCTGAAACCCAATGTCCAATAATTAGCAACCTTCCAGTGAACACTTTTCCTCGCTCTCAACGTCATTATATTAAAAAATATTTCAATATACACTGTTCCTAATTATCAATCTTACATGATTAACAAAGTTACAAAAAACACAGTTCTTCATTCCAATGTCATATAATTAATAAACGTTTCAATACACACTGTTTCTCTCTCTCTAAGGTTCTGTAAACAATAAACTTTCAAACACACTATTCCTCATTCAAAATGACCTGTAATTAATAAACCTATGAATACACACTGTTCAACACTCTCAGTATCCTTCAACTAATAAACTCTTCAATATACACCGTTCCTCACTATCAACTTCCTGTAATTAAAGAAACTTTTCAATATATACTCTTAGTCACTCTCAATGTCTTCTACCTAAAATCTTTTCACTCTACATTATTCCCTCACTCTAGTACTTCTGTAATTTATCAACTTTCGAATATACACTTATCCTCCCTTCTCAAGATCCTTTAAAAAATAAACATCTCAAAATATACTGTTCCTCATACTAAATGTCCTATACTAAAGATACTTTTCCTCATACATTATTCCTCACTCTATTAATCCTGTAATTTATAAACATTCCAGTATACACTCATCCTCCCTTCTCAAAGTCCTTTGAAAATAAACATCTCAATATATACGGTTTCTCACACTAAATGCCCTGTACTAAATATACTTTTCCTCATACATTGTTCCTAACTCTTAATGTTCTGAAACTAATAAACTTTACAATATACACTGTCCCTGTCACTTCATGTCGAGCAATTATTAAAGTTTTCAACATACACTTTTAGTATTTAAAAATGTCTTGAAATTAATGAGCTTTTCAATATACATTGTTAATAACTCTCAAAGTACTGTAATTTAGAAAATTTTAAAAATTCACTACTCTCCAATATCAATGTCTTTTAATTAATAAGATTTTAATATATACACAGTTAGTCACTTCAAGTGTCCTAAAAAAAATAAATCTTTCACTATACACTATTCCTCACTTTTAAACTCTAGTAATTAATAAGCCTTTGAATACACACTGTTCAACACTCTCGGTATCCTTTAACTAATAAACTTTTCAATATACACCGTTCCTCACTATCAACGTCCTATAATTAAAGAAACTTTTCAATATACACTGATTGTCACCCCCAATGTTGTCTTACTAATAAAGTTTTCAATATCCACTCTTCTCAATTCCAAAGTCCAATAATTAACAAACATTCCACTGTACACCTTTCCTCGCTCTCAATCTCATTATATTAAGAAATATTTCAATATACACTGTTCCTTATTCCCATTCTAGCGTAATTAATAAAGTCACAAAAAAACACAGTTCTTCATTCCCAATATCCTATAATTAATACTTTTCAATATGCACTGTTCCTGTCTCTTCATGTCGTGTTATTATTAAACTTTTCAAGATACACTTTTCCTATCTCACAATGTCTGGTAATTAATGAGCTTTTAACATACATTTTAATCACTCTCAAAGTATTGTAATTTAGAAAATTTTAAAATTCACTACTCCCCATTATCAATGTCTTGTAATTAATAAGCTTTTAATATATACACAGTTAGTCACATTTAGTGTCCTAAAACAAATAAATCTTTCAGTGTACACTATTCCTAACTCTTAAACTCCTGTAATTAATAAACCTTTCAATACACACTTTCCCCAGTCAAAATCAACATATTAGCTTATCAAAATACACTATTACTCACTCTAACTTAAACTAAAAACTTTTCAATATACATTATTCCTCACTCTCCTACCCCTGTAACTTATAAACATTACAATACACTCATCCTCCCTTCTCAATGTCCTTAAATAATAAATATCTCAATACATACTGTTCCTCAAGTACTTAACTAATGCTCTGTACAAATATACTTTTCCTCATACATTGTTCAATTAATCTTAATGTTCTTAACTAAATAATAAATATCTCAAATATTGTTTCATACTAAATGCTCATACAAACTAAACTTTTCAATATACACTGTTCCTGTCTCTTCAAAGTATTATAATTTACACTACTTTTAATCCTCAAAGTATTGTAATGTCTTAAAAATTCACTAATTATAATGTTTGTAATATAAGCTATACATACACAGTTAGTCACTTTAAGTGTCCTAAAAAAATAAATCTTTCAGTATACACTATTCCTCACTCTTAAACTCCTGTAATTAATAAACCTTTCAATACACACTGTTCAACACTCTCAGTATCCTTTAACAAAGTTACAAAACACACAGTTCTTCATTCCAATGTCCATAATTAATAAACGCTTTCAATACACACTGTTTCTCTTGTAAAGGTTCTGTAAACAATAAACTTTCAAACACACTATTCCTCATTCAAAATGACCTGTAATTAATAAACCTTTGAATACACACTGTTCAACACTCTCAGTATCCTTTAACTAATAAACTCTTCAATATACACCATTCCTCACTATCAATGTCCTGTAATTAAAGAAACTTTTCAATATATACTGTTAGTCACTCCCAATGTTGTCTTACTAATAAAGTTTTCAATATACACTCTTCCTCAATCCCAATGTCCAATAATTAGCAACCTTCCAGTGTACACTTTTCCTCGCTTCTCAATCTCATTATATTAAAAAATATTTCAATATACACTGTTCCTAATTATCAATCTTATATGATTAACAAAGTTACAAAAAACACAGTTCTTCATTGCCAATGTCCTATAATTAATAAACTTTTCAATACACACTGTTTCTCTCTAAAGTTCTGTAATCAATAAACTTTCAAAAATGACACACTATTCCTCATTCAAAATGACCTGTAACATATAAGCTTATCAAAATATACTATTAATCACTCTCAATGTCTTCTACCTAAAATCTTTTCTAGTCATTATTCCTTCTAGTACTACATTATTCCTCACTCTCCTCAACTCCTGTAAAATAAAACATCTCAAAATATAATACTAAATTCCTATACTATACACTCATCCTCCTCTATTAATCAAAACATTCCAGTATACCCTCATTCCCTAAAAGTCCTTTGAAAATAAACATCTCAATATATACTGTTCCTCATACTAAATGCCCTGTACTAAATATACTTTTCCTCATACATTGTTCCTAACTCTTAATGTTCTGAAACTAATAAACTTTTCAATATACACTGTTCCCTGTCACTTCATGTCCAGTAATTATTAAAGTTTTCAACATACACTTTTCCTATTTAAAAATGTCTTGAAATTAATGAGCTTTTCAATATACATTGTTAATAACTCTCAAAGTACTGTAATTTAGAAAATTTTAAAAATTCACTACTCTCCATTATCAATGTCTTGTAATTAATAAGATTTTAATATATACACAGTTAGTCACTTCAAGTGTCCTAAAAAAAAAATCTTTCAGTATACACTATTCCTCACTCTTAAACTCCTGTAATTAAAAAACCTTTGAATACACTGTTCAACACTCTCAGTATCCTTTAACAAAGTTACAAAATGACACATCAGTTCTTTAATCATTGCCAATGTCCTATAATTAATAAACGAATATACACTTTAATACACACAGAAATTCTCAATATTAAACCTGTAATGACCTACTGTAATTACACACTGTTCAACACTCTCAGTATCCTTTAACTAATAAACTTTTCAATATACACCGCTCCTCACTATCAACGCCCTGTAATTAAAGAAACTTTTCAATATACACTGATAGTCACCCCTCAATGTTGTCTTACTAATAAAGTTTTCAATATCCACTCTTTCTCTCAATTCCAAAGTCCAATAATTAACAAACATTCCACTGTACACCTTTTCCTCGCTTCTCAATCTCATTATATTAAGAAATATTTCAATATACACTGTTCCTTATTCCCATTCTAGCTGTAATTAATAAAGTTACAAAAAAAACACAGTTCTTCATTCCCAATATCCTATAATTAATACTTTTCAATATGCACTGTTCCTGTCTCTTCATGTCGTGTTATTATTAAAGTTTTCAAGATACACTTTTCCTATCTCACAATGTCTGGTAATTAATGAGCTTTTAACATACATTTTAATCACTCTCAAAGTATTGTAATTTAGAAAATTTTAAAAATTCACTACTCCCCATTATCAATGTCTTGTAATTAATAAGCTTTTAATATATACACAGTTAGTCACATTTAGTCTCCTAAAACAAATAAATCTTTCAGTGTACACTATTCCTAACTCTTAAACTCCTGTAATTAATAAACCTTTCAATACACACTGTTCAACACTCTCAGTATCCTTTAACTAATAAACTCATCAATATACACCGCTCTCACTCTCAAACTCTTGTAATTGATAAACTTCCCAATACACAATGTTCCACACTCTCAGCATCCTTTAACTAATAAACTCTTCAATATATACCATTGCTCACTCTCAATGTCCTGTAATCCTTTGAATACACACTGTTCAACACTCTCAGTATCCTTTAACAAAGTTACAAAAACACACAGTTCTTCATTGCCAATGTCCTATAATTAATAAACGCTTTCAATACACACTGTTTCTCTCTCTAAAGGTTCTGTAAACAATAAACTTTCAAACACACTATTCCTCATTCAAAATGACCTGTAATTAATAAACCTTTGAATACACACTGTTCAACACTCTCAGTATCATTTAACTAATAAACTCTTCAATATACACCGTTCCTCACTATCAACGCCCTGTAATTAACGAAACTTTTCAATATATACTGTTAGTCACTCCCAATGTTGTCTTACTAATAAAGTTTTCAATATACACTCTTCCTGTATCCAAAGTCCAATAATTAACAAACCTTCCAGTGTACACCTTTCCTTGCTCTCAATCTCATTATATTAAGAAATATTTCAATATACACTGTTCCTAATTCCCATTCTAGCATAATTAATAAAGTTACAAAAAACACAGTTCTTCATTCCCAATGACCTATAATTAATAAACTTTCAATACACACTGTTCCCCAGTCAAAATGTCCTGCAACATATTAGCTTATCAAAATATACTATTAATCACTCTCAATGTCTTATAACACAAAAACTTTTCAAGTATACATTATTCCTCACTCTCCTACTCCTGTAATTTATAAACATTTCAGTATACACTCATCCTCCCTTCTCAACTTCCTTTAAATAATAAATATCTCAATATATATTGTTCCTCATACTAAATGCTCTGTACTAAAATTTACTTTTCCTCATACATTGTTTCTAAAGCTAAATGTTCTGAAACTAATAAACTTTTCAATATACACTGTTCCTGTCTCTTCATGTCTTGTTATTATTAAAGTTTTCAAGATACACTTTTCCTATCTCACAATGTCTTGTAATTAATGAGCTTTTAACATACATTTTAATCACTCTCAAAGTATTGTAATTTAGAAAATTTTAAAAATTCACTACTCCCATTATCAATGTCTTGTAATTAATAAGTTAATATATACACAGTTAGTCACATTAAGTGTCCTAAAACAAATAAATCTTTCAGTATACACTATTCCTAACTCTTAAACTCCTGTAATTAATAAACCTTTCAATACACACTGTTCAACACTCTCAGTATCCTTAACTAATAAACTCATCAATATACACCGTTCCTCACT
>NC_134826.1:76083582-76140753 GCF_004210375.1 Tachypleus tridentatus
TTTGAAAAGTTTCTTTCTTACATGTGTAAAAACGGCTTGTTTGGGTTGAGAAAATTTTACATATATATTTTTCTCTACAAGTGGGTTTTCTCGACATCACTGATTATTTCTTTCTTACACTTAAATACTGAATATTTTCCTGAAAATCTCAGTGGCATCAATGAAGAACAAGATAAAAGGTTTCATCAAGACTTCAGGGAAATGGAGAGGAGGTATCAAGGAAGGTGACACATCAGCATGATAGCTGATTACTGCTGATCATTGCAACAAGATGCTCCAGATGTAATACATAAAATAAAGACCATAAAATGTAGTTTTGAGACTAAAAGACACAGGATTCACACAAAAAAAATAGGATGAATGAGAATGCATACTCATTTCACATCAGTGTTTATCATTTTTCTTCAGTTTCTTTGTATTTTTGTTAACAAACATAATGATAAAAAGTGTTCATTGTGGTAAAAAACGAAATAATAATTTGATCTAAGTTAACATGTTTTTTTTTCCAATTTGTACAAACACCTTACAAAATGGAAAAAATGAATATTACTTTTGAAATCTAGATATCTGAATTGTGAAAAGTTCATTACTAAAACCCAAACAGCTTTTACATAGTTCAAGTTTGCAGGCCTGTCTAATATATTTAATCTCACTACATACTGCTGTAGTTTTCTAAATATTTTACATAGGAAACAAGCAAATTCATCCATTTTCAGGCAGTTTTTTCCACACAAAATTGTGAAACTGCTCAACATGATTACACATGTAGGTGCAGCTGGTAGTGAATGGTATGTAAAACAAGTAAGTACTTTAAAGGTTAATGAAATATATGGATCACATACACCTTAAATAGAAAACTAATATAAACATCATTCACAAAGTAAGTGCATTCTTTTATATTAAAAATTTATGAATAAATTCACAAAAAAGAATTGTTAAATTAGCATATGAGAGATAAGACACAGAAAGGTAGTTTAACACAGTACCATCAATTAGATTTTATTCTTCTATTATATATTTATAGATTAATATGAAAAAAACAGGTGAAATATTAAATCAAGCCTATGTGAAAAAGCAATGGCATATATAAAACAAGTTTACAAAATCTTGGTTGATTTTAATACTGATTATGACCAAGTACATGTAAAGGACTGAGAAAGATACAGTGCATTACATGAAAAAGAAAAGACAGATTAGATGAAAAAAAAAATAAACAGCAATTTATATTTTAAAATTTCACTACACACAGTATTATAAAAAAATGATGACCAAAACAAAAAAATTAGAGAATATGACTTCATATATAATAATAAATTGACAAATACAGACGAATAATATCTAAATTAAAAACACAATAACGATAAAAAAGTGTGAATAATCTATTAAAAAGGCACCGATCTTATTAAAAAACTGTAGACATTTCAATGATATTCTACTTCAGTTGTTAAATGGGGCTGGTACCTTTTTAATAAATCATTGTGCATTTTGTAAAACTGTGGTTCTCTTTAATTTTCTTAACTTATGCACAAATATAGTTTTATCATATACAAAAATTATCATAAAATTGCCCTTCAAATAACTAGAATACATGCATGCACACACACACGAATACAGTTTAACTGCAAATTTTGGAATGTGTGATATTGTTCTTGAATTTTGTACAGATACCACTTTAAAATTAACATAACTGACAATAATATGATAAATACTGACAATTTTGAAAACAAAACAATAAGATTGTTTCATGATCACAACGAACTAATAATTATTACAGGATTGAGCTATTGTAGCAGTTTTTCACTAGGTCACTAATTACTTATTAATAATAACAGTTGAAACTTGTTTCTAACATATTTCAAACATCAGGTAAAATATGATATTGTTCAACATTTACTGGTAACTTGAATATTTTTTCTTTATTTGATTACCATTTATGTTATAGTTTTAAAGACTCGTAAACATTTACTGCATGGTCAGAAACTATAGTATAATAATAAGATGAAAGAAGTTCAACTTTATGATCAGTAAAACACTTACTTTTTTTAGCAACTGGTATGTTGTGCCTGACTCTTAACCTGGTTAAACTATTTGATTGTGCACTTGATAATCTTGGTATACTAAGAAAGGGGAAAAAGACTGCATTATTCTAAAACATATATATATATATATATATCTAAGTTTACAAAAAATTAACAATTAATACAATTAATTAAATATTACAACAAGTATTGAGGTCAACACTACTTTGTCTAGTCTAGATAAGAATACAGTAATATATCAATTTAATGATTAATTATTTTATTAACCATACAAGTATCATTACAAGTGACTAAACATTCAACCAATAAAAGAGCATGCTATATGATTAACCCTTCAATCAATAAAAATATAATGCTAAATGATCTCCCAAGAATGAATTGTTGTAATTGATTTACCTTTAACTGGTCAAATAAAATTCTATGCAATCTCTCAGGAATGAGAACCAATCAAGGATTTTAAATTACAAAATTTTAGGAATATGTAATCTTACTATCTAGAGCTATTTCTAAGTAAATAACATTTTAATATTTGTGACTGTGTGGTATGACTATTTTATTCTGATTTCTATATGAGCTAATCACAGATATTCTCTAATTAAGCAGACTAATGTGTTTAAAATATCTATATACATACACTACTTCTTCATTTGCATTCCCTAGATGGCACATACAGTATTTAATGTTGGTTAGCCTGGATTTCCTGTCTTGATCATCATGAGGCTCAATCACAGAGTCCATATGATTCTCAGCCTAAAAAATGTAAAATATTATTATGAATTTAAAATTAATTCACAACCTTAAATTGTAAGCCTAAATTTTTAATAGAGAGCCCTGAGAACTCAGAAATCTGAACAACCAAAGATCCAATTGTAAAGTATAACAGTAAATATCACTTTATCATGTGAAAGAGATCTCTCATTCTAGCCTTTTAAAACTTGTTTTCAAATTATTATTAAACTACTGAGCTATCACTGAAGGTGTCTCAAAACTAAAACAAGACATGCAACTTAATAAAAAGTAGTATTCAGTCCATTTTCATTTAAATTTCTTTATACCTAATTCCCTAAACAAAAAACATTTTTTTAAATCTGCAACTAACACTCCTGAGCTTAAGACAGTAATGCTAGTCTATCCAAAAGGCAAAACAAAGAGCAGATAACATTAAAAAAATTGTATCAATTTCCAAAGTTGCAAACAGTACAATGAAACCTTTTATTTTACCTTTCAAAGACACAATTCATGTTTATGTCACATGAAATATCCTAAACGAAATATTTACAAATTTTATAAAATATCCCTCATACAGTAAATCTTACTTATTATTACAATTACCATATTGGTATGATTATAAGGCAATGTTTTTTGTTTAATAATTAGGATGTAAAATTCATAGTTGCCTTATAATCATGGCCAGTCATAGGACCTCTCCCATCTATTCTAGCCTGTCACATTCCCGAAAATCCAGATAGCATGCTTTCAGATGCTTGCTCAAGGTAATTCTAGCAACTAGTCTGCCTGAAGGCTGTTCAGTTATAGTATTGATTTTGTGGACCTAAAAAAGGATGTTACAACACTAAAGTTTTTGTTCTTTCCCATGGTTTCAGAAAATGATGGCCATATTATATTTGAAACTGATCTATAGTTGAGTCAACGCAGTAATATATACAAAAAGTGTGGTGCTGATATGTTTGAAGAAGACTGACTCTTGCAACCAAGTGTTTTATCACGACTAGCATTTATTATTTTTTAACTTTTATGTTGCTGTGTAGTTTTCCCATAATCTGTTATCCTGTATTTCTTTTCTGTCTTGACAGCAGATGAAAATGAAGTTTTGGTGTTTTACTAAGTTTTTTCCTGCTAAGTAGCACAACAACACTACAACTGCACAACTACTGAAGTTATTTTACACAATTAAACCATTTCAATGATCTTCATCACTCAAGGTTTCTTGCCTACCTATTTAATAGACATTAATCCACAAAAAATTTTAAAAATGTAAAGGATTGTTTCAAAACATGTTCCATGATGCACTAAATGAAAACTATTTTCAGTCTTTACATTCATGGGTTTAATTTTAGCTGATTGTATAACTTTGTTTGAAATAAAATTTAAAACAAAATCACATTAACTACTGTGTAAGATTTATGTTACTCAGACTTTTTTTGTGCAGATTTCAGGTGTTTGTTTACTTGATTAATATAAATGATTAGGAGTTGCAATGTAAAAAGATGTGGAATATTTGGTGTGTGATAAATGTAAAGAATGTCCTATACTGTAGTTTCCAACAAAGAAATTTGTACAGATACAGATAATATGTTCATTTATAGCAAAAACGGCTCGTTTGCTGAGAAACATTTACATAGAAGAGCGAACAACGTTTGACCTTCTTCGGTCATCGTCAGGTTCACAAAGAAAGAAAGAGGTGGTCAGCTTCCGGTCAATTACCTTTCTTTGTGAACCTGACGATGACCGAAGAAGGTCGAAACGTTGTTCGCTCTTCTATGTAAAGTGTTTTCAGCCCAAACGAGCCGTTTTGCATATAAATTTCAACAAGTGGGTTTCTCGTCATCACAGATAATATGTTCATAAGCAATGACTATTACATGAAATACTTAAATGTTTTAGAAGAGATAAGAAGTTCTGAGAAAAATACGTATAAGACAGAAGAAAGCCACAGATTTAAGAAAGGAAATACAAAAATATTAAGGTAACACTATATTTTTAAGGGATTAAAAGGATAAGACAAAATTATTAACTGTTACACAAAAATAACAAAAATGTAGGGTTAATGAAGCAGATCCATATCAATTGGTATGTATAATTATATACTAGTCAGGTTTTATCCTTTTATTATCCTTTAGCCATGAGTACAACAGAAAGACAACAAAATCTTCACTAATCAGTGATGTCGAGAAAACCCACTCGTAGAGAAATATATATGCAAAAAACGGCTCGTTTGGGTTGAGAGAATATTTTACATAGAAGAGCGAACAACGTTTCGACCTTCTTTGGTCATCGTCAGGTTCATAAAGAAAGAGGTAATTGACCGGAAGCTGACCACATGTTTGGAAGGGGTTGTGTAACTGAGTGTCGGAACGTAGAGGGCGGTGTTAGATGTTTGAATATATAATTTATTTATTTTATTATATTAATATAGGTATAAAGGCGTTCCTTTATATTGGTTTATTTTGGGTTTAAGTTGTTGTATAACTAAGGCTTCTTTAATTTTGCGTTTGTTTAAGCTTGTTTCTTTATTTAGTATTTGAGTGTTTTCTATGGTTATGCTGTGTTTATTTGACTTGCAGTGTTCGAAAACGTGTGAAGGTGACTTTTTTATGTTCTTTGAATCTGGTTTCCATTTTTCTACTTGTTTCTCCAATATAGAAGTCGTGGCAGTTATCACATTGTATTTTATAAATAATGTTGGTGTGGTGTTTGTCAGTGTAGTTTTTACATAGTATAGACCTCAGTTTTGTGCCTGGTTTTTGAATAAATTTGGTATTAACTGGAATGTCATATTTTGTTACTAGTTTTTGCCAAATGTTGGTTATTTGTCTGCTGATGTCAGGAATATATGGTATGCAGCAGTATATGGTTTCGTGATTTTTTGATTCATGAGATATATTTACTTTTGTTGGTTGATTTTGCTTTCTGTCTAGGTGTGTGCGTATAATGTTTTCTACGGTTTGTGGAGGAAACTTATTGATGTTGATGAACTATTATTTTATTTTGTCTAATTCATCGTTAATTAATAAACACAGTTAAAAATGTAAGAACTTGTAATAACAAAACTGAAGACATAAAATAAAAATCTAGCTGCTACAGATGGCCTTCAAGTAGCTTTGCAAAAATTACAATAAAAAATGTATGAAATGCAAGAATATTATAATAACAAATGTGATGATGTACAAAAATGCAAAAACAGTATGCAGGAAGATTATTATAATAGCAAACTAAAAAACTTTAAAAGAATATCAGGGCAGAATGGATCACCTGAAATATGGACTAACAAATGCAAGGATAATATCAGCCACATCCTTTTCTCTAAACTACTTTTAATATTTCAGATGTTTGCACTGTTTTCTAGAAGGAGATTTGGCATAATATATAAACTTCTTTTGTCAACATAAAAGTGTCTAGACTGGAAGCCAGATATGTATTTGACATCACAACATATATAGACTTAAGGGACGTAAATGAAACTATTATTATGAAATAAAATAAAACAAAGCATTGTAGTTACTTAGTTTATGAGTCTTTTATGGTTTCTTTATTTATTACTGAGTTAGCAAATGTATTACACAGCCAGTTTTGAATTTGTGTTGTAGATAACAAACGAAATTTAACATGTAATTATTTAGTTTTTTACGTATGTTAAGCCTAAGCCTTAAGTGGACTGGACTTTTTATTACTTTTATAAAATAATCTGCCCAATGTCAGAAACCATTACAATGTCAAGAACCAATTTTTTCCAGTCTCTTTACTGTCCTAACTATCCTATTAATTTATTTATTCTCAAATTTTCAAACTTATGCACAACTATATCCGTTCAGTTTATACTGTCTTAAATTATTACACTTAAAGCTTTCTCAAACACACATCCTAACCCACTCAAGTGAAGCCCATCTCTACCATATAATTTATCCTTTTCCTTTAAACAAACTTACAGCTTCAATCAGCCCACCTATGGCTCTAAGTATATCTATGCTAATATTCCATCTAGACTTTGGATCCTGCTAAATAATTCATTATTGAAAGACCAAACATCTACTTGTATGTCTCATGATATAAAAGACTGTTTGGTGTAATATTATTAATTTATTTTTTGAGTGAATATTTTATGATTCTTTAATTCTGTTCATAACACGAGAGTTAGAAGCAAATATTTTAAAGCAGTGGTGCACAAAGTCCAGCCAGTGACGAGCCGCCAAATGGCCCACGATGTCCAACGGGAAAGTCAAACATGGAGAGTTCGTGCCTGCGCGAAGATTAAGCGCTATAGAAGAATATGCATTAGATTAGATACTGAATGGTTCCATTTTTGTGTCGAGCAATAAAGAAAATTTAATAAGCAAATCTCGTTAATGCATAGGCATTTAATCATTGGTGTAATGACGTAATATTTCCGTAATTACGAAATCTCACGCGTTCCAATTGTTCTTCGAGATTTACTTACTAGCCCTATTTTAATATTATTTCGTAACAAAAATGGCAGCTAATCATAATTTAAAAGTTGACGAAAACCGGCAGTTTCGTGATAATTGGACTGCGCAATACTGTTTTGTTCAACAACCGAAGAACGTGATTTGTCTGCTGTGTCATTCGACAGTAGCAGTAGCGAAGGTATCCAATATAAAGCGTCATTATGAGTCGAAGCATAAAGATTTCCACAACATTGTCGGTGATGAACGAACAGCTCGAATTGAATCTCTGCGACGGTCGCTAAATCACCAGCAGAACGTTTTCTCAAAGCAGTCAGCTTTGTATGATTACTGCATTGGAAAAGTTGTGTCCGGAAGCAGTTCTCAAGCTACAGACGGTGGCTTTGAATCGTATGACAGTTCAACGAAGAATTTCACACCTCTCAGCAGACGTGACAAGGCAGCTTACAAATAAAGCAGCCAAATTTGTCTACTTCTCTTTGGCAACAGACGAGTCGACTGACATCAGTTCAACAGCACAGCTACTAGTTTTTTTCGTGGTGTGTCGTCATCGTTTGATATCACAGAGAAACTAACCGGTGTGGGTTCCATGAAAGGTCAGACAACTGGGTCTGCTCTATTCGAGGAGACAGTACGACTGTGTAGTAGTGTTTCATTGGATTTCACGAAACTGGTAAGTGTGACAACTGATGGAGCACCAGCCATGACTGGAGAAAGTAGCGGGCTGGTAGCACTGTTGATGAAGCATCGAGGAAAGCAGAACAGACAGTTGGTGAAGTTGCACTGTATTATTCACCAACAGAACCTGTGCAGTAAAGAACTTGGTTTTCAGGTACTGATGACATTAGTGACGAAAACCATTAATTTCATGAAATCACGAGGGCTCAATCACCGTCAGTTTCGAAGTCTTCTTGAAGACATTGGTTCAGACTATGGTGACCTTGTGTATCACTGTGAAGTACGCTGGCTGAGTCGAAGGAAGATGCTCAGAAGATTCTGGGAGTTGATTGATGAGGTGATAGAATTCCTCAGAAGCAAGAACAAAGACACAGAAGTGGTTTCCATGACTGATCCAGCATGGCAAGCTGATTTGACCTTTCTGGTCGACGTGACATAACACTTGAATGATCTGAATTTGAAGTTGCAAGGCAAAAATCAGCTCGTCTGTCAGCTTGCAAATTACGTCTCAGTTTTCAGGACAAAGTTGCAGTTGTTCCGGCAGCATCAGGCAACTTCGTGCACTTTCCCACTTTTCAGTCACAGCTACAGAATAATCAGGACATTGACATACAAGTTTATGTTGGAAAGCTAGATACCTCGATTCAATTCTTCAACTCACGGTTTCATGACTTTGACCAATGCAGATTATTGATGAAACTTTCTGCTGATCCGTTCAATGTGTCAGTGGATGACTTGTCAGCAGAATATCAGCTCGAACTTACTGATCTCCAGGCATCTGATTAACTGCGTGCTATTTCCCTAGAAAACAGTTTGCTTGACTTCTACAAAACGTTGCCTGATACATTTGTTAATCTGAAAGAGAATGCACTTGTCCACACCAGCATGTTTGGCAGCACGTACTGCTGCGAACAGGCTTTCTCTCGCATATGAAACTGAACAAAAAAAAAACACTCGCAATCAGCTGACTGATGATCATCCGGAAGCAGTCTTGCGTGTTTCAATGTCAAACATCAAGCCGGACATTTCTAAGCTCGTAGATGACATGCATCAACATCCATCACACTGACTTTGTGACAGTTGACGTATCATAACATTTCTTAAAATAATGTGCAAACTCTTTGATGTAATCTTTATTTGTTTATTCGTAAATGTGATGCCCATCTTGTGTGAGACAACTGTGGGACGATTTTAATCTTCACTTTTTTGTGGCCCCCCAACGATTACGAGAAGTCTGTTTGTGGTCCCTGACTCAAAAAGTTTGTGCATCACTGCTTGTTAAATTTTCTTTATTGCTCGACACAAATATGGAACCATCCAGTATCTAATCTAATGCATATTCTTCTATAGCGCTTAATCTTCGCGCAGGCGCGAACCCTAAGCGAGTGAACTCTCTATGTTTGACTTTCCCGTTGGACATCGCGGGCGACTCGTCGCGGACCGGACTTTGTGCACCACTGTTTTAAAGTAAATGTTATGACAACTTCAGTTACGTAACTCGTTGTGTTCATAACTCATTGATGTAGAGATTATAGAACGTCGCGTGAAATTTATTGACGTCCAGGGTATGTAGCAAGCAGACGATTTAGTAATAAACGTATGAATAGTATAAGGTAAGCTGAAAACAGGAGACAAAGACAGGGAAGGCGAGAATAAAGTAAATTCAGGTAAAAGAGACTTTCGGACAGAGAATGAAGGCCTAACAATTCATATATGTTAAAGTGAGACTAACAGTATTAACATAGATAAGATGAATAGTTTATTCTGTCAAAGAGACTTCTGAGAAATTGAATCTGTTTATGTGGATTTTGACAAAAAGTAGATGATTATTTGGAAGTAGGTCTGTATGCAAAAAGAAGACATTTATTGGAATTGGAAGTAGGCCTAAATACGAAAAAAGAACATGATTTTAGAAGTATAGAAAACAACTGTGGTAACTCGATGAAACGCAAGTGAACTATACTCCAATAGTTTGGCAATAGTAATAGAGAAAAATAGTTTGGCTTATCAACTGAAATTCTAAAAGCAATTGAATAGACATAAGTGGACTTTTGACAACAAGAAAATAACTATATAGTGTTTAAAATATGCCTATAATAATCTATAATGTAAAAAAAAATCCGTACATACGTTTACCTTATTCCAAACTTAAATATTATTTTGAAAAGAAGTAGAGTGAGTGCTGTTCGTTTATTTTTCGAATTAATCGTTAACACGCCACACATGCCTACTTCAGAAGAATCCTTAGCCCTACAACAACAACACATAAAATATATTTTAACTTACTATATATATATATAATGCCTTAAATTCCTTACAATTTTTAAGTAGCTCTTGTCGTATACAAATTTTCGTCAATTCTTACTCCCATGTTCACCACAGAAAGTGAATGCGCTATGGAAGATTCTCGATAATGTCCTATACTTCAGCAAATTATTGTCATACTTTTTTTTGCTTTCCACTACAAATACACTGTTCATAAATATCAATAAACAGGAAACCCAGATTATCCATTAAAGTCTTAGCTGTGTAATAAGGCTTCTCATAAAAATCAATAAATAGGAATCTTTGATTCTTCAACAAGTTTGTTTTCAGAACATAAGACACATGAAACCATTACCGTCTGTCCAACAAGAGTATTCACAAATTAAATAGGAAATTCTGATTGCCTAATAAGGCCACTCACAAAAAATATATAATAAATAGGAATCCCTCACTGTTCAACAAAGCGGTTTATAAAATACAACAAATAGGCAAAAACGAGTGTATAACAAGGCTGATCATAAATTACAAATAGTAGGAAACCGTAAATGTCCGACAAGGTTTTTCACAAAATACAAAAGGAAACCTTGACTATTCATAAAAATATAATAAATATGAACCACTGACTGTCCAATAATATATTTTTTTAGAATGTAATAAACAGGAAACCATAACTGTTTGTCCAACAAGGGTGTTCCCAAAATAAATAGGAAACCCTGACTGTCCAATAAAGTCGTTCACTAAAAGAAAATCCCTAACTGTCCAAAAAAGCTGTTTAGAAAATACAATAAATGACAGCTATGACTGTCAACAAAGCTGTTCACAATATACAATACGAAACAGTTACCATCCAACTTGATTATTCATAAAATAAAATAAACAGAAAACCCTAACTGTTCAACAATACAATTTGCAAAGTATAATAAACATCATAAGATACTGTGTTTGTTTGTTTTGGAATTTCGCACAAAGCTACTCGAGGGCTATCTGTGCTAGCCGTCCCTAATTTAGCAGTGTAAGACAAGAGGGAAGGCAGCTAGTCATCACCACCCACCGCCAACTCTTGAGCTACTCTTTTACCAACGAATAGTGGGATTGACCGTCAAGTTATAACGCCCCCACGGCTGAAAGGGTAAGCATATTTGGCGCGACGGGGATGCGAACCCACGACCCTCAGATTACGACTCACACGACTTAACACGCTTGGCCATGCCAGGCAAGATATTGTGTAAGGAATTAAATTCAGTAAATATATGTTTATATCATTTCAACGCACCCCCCAGTAGCACAACGATATGTCTGCAGACATACACTGCTAGAAACTGCGTCTCGATACTCGTGGTGGGCAGAGCACAGATAGCCCATTGAGTAATGTGCTTAATTACAAACCAACAAATCATTTTAACGTTGCACAAATATCTTTTTTTTTTAATTAATTCTGTTTCTCAGCATAGAAATAAAAACATGTTTAGGTCATAACTTGCGGTTCTGTAAAACTTAAAGTGTTTGTTTGAAGATGGTGTATGACAAGGCGAAATGCTACAACCAGTATCGACCAATTATTACAGTTTTCAAAAGCTTTTCCTAATTTTTCTATGTTCAAAGTGCCTTTATGCAGCTAACTAACCATAACGAAAACTGATTTCTAATTACCATAATCTTGCCATAATTAAGTGAAGTTAAAATTGTACCTAGGGTTACCGCCCACTATTCCGAAGGCCCGATAATCACATATTTTTGGTTTTCACAGAATGATTCAAAGTGCAATGAATAAATAAACTGAAGTTCCGTTACAGATGAAAGCATTTTCAAATGAAAAGTTTAAGAGATTTTTTTTTTTTTTGGAGAGTTCGCGGGAACAGCCGTTCCTTACGACTTGGTCTAATAGTACAAACAACAGAAATAAGAAATACTTGATTTAATACTGTAGTATACAGCTTATTTCCTCCGCCAAATGTCAAATAATTCTACAGACTGAAAGCTTTCAACATGTTTAGTGAGTTGGAGATACAACATTCATTGTCACAGTACTATAGCAAAAGAATCTTGAATGTCCATTCTCCCAGAGGAGATAAGTTCAGATCCAATCTAGATGGGTAAATATGCAGCTAACACACCATACGCATACAAAAAAAAAATAGTATCAAAAAAATGGTGATAAACGTTGTCCATCCACTCATGATAAATTGCAGGTTATACCCTGGGGTCTTTTTGTAATACTATTTCACAAATTTATCCGAACAATCAACTTAATATTTTAACTGTTACAGATTAAAAAAAAAAAACATTTTCGGATTATCGGGACTTCGGAGTAATGGGCTCGCACACGAACGGATCGTCACCGTACCTATATATTTTTAAAATTTTAAAATAAGATTTAAACAACGATGAAAAACTGGATTTATTTAAATACATTAATGCTTCAATAAAAAAAAGGTTTGAAGATTTTGTAATATATTTTCATCACGCAAAATATATCGTAAATTTATGAAATTTAGCATAATTCTACAGCGATATTCGTTTGTATATTTACAAAAAGAAAACCAAACAGTCCACATGCACCGATAACTTTTCAAATGCACAATGGCCCGGCATGGCCAAGTGTGTTAAGGCGTGCGACTCGTAATCTGAGAGTCGCGGGTTCGCATCCCTGTCGCGCCAAACATGTTCGCCCTTTCAGCCGTGGGAACGTTATAATGTGAGATTCAATTCCACTATCCGTTGGTAAAAGAGGAGCCCAAGAGTTTGCTGCGGATGGTGATGACTAGCTGCCTTCCCTCTAGTCTTACACTGCTAAATTAGGGACGACTAGCACAGATAGCCCTCGAGTAGCTTTGTGCGAAAAACAAACAAACAAATGCACAAAATATCTTCACAGGAAAATATAAACTGCATATGATATTTACTTTTATTAAATTAGAAAATTTATTGGTCAATGAAATACACTATTAGTGGAAAACAAAAAACAGCGCATTGCAGCGTATATAATTTAAATTTTATTAATTTTGATTATTCAACTAATGAAATAGGTTATAAAGTGAAACAGAAAAACAATGTATCATATAATTATGCCTTTGAGTCCGGCATGGCCAAGTGGTTAGAGCGCATGACTTGCACCCTGAGGGTCGTGGATTCGAAACCCCGTCACACTAAACATACTCGCTCTTTCAGCCATGGAGGCTTTATAATGTGACAGTCAATCCCACTATTCGTTCGTAAAAGACTAGCTGTCTTACACTGCTAAATCACGAATAGCTAGCGCAGATCACCCCCGTATAACTTTGCTCGAAACTCAAAACAAAAAATTAAACCTTTTAAAAACTTTCACTTACAGGTGGTAATCATTAATTTTTTCATTGATCAAAATCAATCGGAACGTTATCGCTCTTTAAAAAAAAGACGTGGTTCTTTTACATTAATTTACACAGAATCAATGCACTCTTTGTTGGAAGTTTAACTCATGTAACATTACCCCGTCTCTTATCATACGATCAAGCAATAGGCCTAGAATGAGACTAGATCTAAGTTGCTAGGCTAGACTGAAACATATCTATATTTTTTTATTCCTCAATCTCAAATATTTCGAAGTTTGTTCAAGACGAGAGTTCAACCATTACCATAAGCTTTCAGGATATATTGTATCAACTATTAGTGCTTCTTGAAAATATTTTTCACGTTTTTATTCAGTAAAAAATCCATAATTACTTGATGTAGGCTCACTTACCAGCTCTAAGTAACTCATTGACAACTTGATAAGCATCATCAACTGAAGGCTACAGAATACAAGTCATCCAAGTACAAAATTTGAAAATATCGTTAGTTATGAAAGTATTAGGGAGTTCGTTCTGACATCTCTTTTACCCTGTCTTTTTCTCTTTACACTCCCCACAACTATGCTTATATGTGCACACACACACATTATTCATTAAGTATTCGTCTTGTCTATTATATAAATGTACAAATACAAGAGCTGTTGAGAAAAGCTTGGGTCAAAGCAAGAGGAAGTAAAAATAGGAAAAAAATATTAGCTAAAAACAGGAAGCTAATGGATTTAATGGGCTTCATCCTCTAATACCGAAACACCCACCAGCCAAGATGGTGGAAACAACAAAGTAAACACTGAATCTTTGAATGATAATGACCATTAACTTCCTTATATCAAATCGAGCTTTTGCTCTCAATAAAAAAAAATACCGAAAACAACCGCCAACCTAGACTATAAAAACAATCATGTAGAAACTACAACTTTTGATGCTGATGACTGTGAACCTGAATCGAGTCTCTACCAACAGGAAGAAATCAATTACTGCAATTGTAACGAAGACTGTAACTCATCCTTTATAATCGACACTGAGACATGGATACAAGATTCTGAAGAAATTATTTTGTTTGTGCATCGGAGACTACTCCTTGCCAATACACTGATGCGGATTTCAATGCATCTACAAAATCGATTCCGAGTGGAAAGTATAATTGAACGGAGAAGATGTTAAAAGAAACTGGCCTTGCTACTTTCTCTCTGTCGAAAGGAAAAGTTTTCTGAATTTCATGCGAATTGTTTTCAACAGCAATGGAGACGTCTTTATTAGCATAAACTAGTTAATCTGACTGGAAACACGTTGCAATGGCCGTTAGTCAGCATGAAACAAGTTCATTTCATCAAAGTTGCAATACCAAATTTGTTATATGTAAAGCCAAAACCAGATTCATCGACACCAATTTAACTGAACAGATTTTGTCAAAGGAAAAATTCTGGCACCAAGTTCTAGAGTGCATTCACTCAATCAAAAAGTGTTTATCATCCAAAGGGTTAACATTCAGAGAAAGCAATGAAGTAGTTGTTTCAGTGCATAATACCAATTACTTAGAAATACTGGAGCTCTTAATTGAGTATGATACATTTCTTGTTAAACACATTCAGAAACATGCAAATAAAAGAAAAGATCATGTTTCCTATTTATCATTAACTGTTTATGACACATTCATAAAAAATCCTACACAAAGACGTTTTCACCACCATTATCCAGGAAATCAAAACATCCAACTATCACTCAGTGTCTGTTGATTATATTCCATATATATTCACACGAAACAACTGATAGTAATCTTTAGATACGTTTTAGATGATGGCCCATTAGAGAGATTCATTACATTTTTTACCAATAAGCATCACACAAGACTAGAACTTGCTAGAGTTCTCATTATTCTCCTCGAAAAGAATGATATACAAATTTAAAATTGTTGTGAGCAGTATTACAACAATGCACTCAATATGAACAGCAAATATGCTGGCATGCAAGCCTTGATAAAAAAAAAAGAACCCCCTAGCAGACAATGTTTTATGCTGCGCTCAACTGATCAGTTTGGTTGGACACCGTGTTGAGGACTGCTGTACTAAAGCTTGTTTATTCTCTGCCCTTGGGCAGAAGCTTTATGTGTTTTTTTCTCAGCTTCAACCTTCCCGTGGAAGCCCCCACACGATGTACTTGTAAAAGCAGGGTTTCCGACGATAAAGAAGTTATCAGACGAATGATGGACCACCTATTCAGGCACAATGCAAGCCTTAGAAATAGGGTTCAAAGCCATAACACAAACCCTCACTCCGATTAAAGTTTCAAGTGGACTTGCAGTCAAGACCATTTATGCTACAATTGAAACAACTTTCCTGAATATGAGGAAAAGAGTAACAAACCGTCAGGATATGAGACATATAAGATCAAGGAAAAGAAAGGAAAATATACAATAGAACGAAGGGGATACTGAAAACAGTAATTTTACCCTCTGTTCAATATAAAATTGGACTTTCTAAAAACAATTCACAAACTGTCACTTTCATTAGGCAACAAAACAGTGGCATATGAAAGATTCAGTTGCAAATTTGCCACTGAAAAGCTGATTAGTACATTTTCCATACACATGGAGGGTTGCACAGAGGAAAAAAAACTGTTCAATTCGCCAATCTCTGAAAGATAGGGTCCATTGAAAAACCATTAGAGTCAAAGAAATAAAGTATGCTAAGAATGATATGCGACCAATCTTTGAAATCAATTTTCCGAAACATCACGATAATCTTTAGGACTTACTTGGGAGAAAGATCATTCGTAACGCTAAAATATGATAAAGAACAAACTTCAATCAACAATGTGCCAAGATGTGCTAAATACACTAGCAGTTTTGAAGATATAAAATGACTTGTTAGAATCCCTTAACACCAAACAAATCATAAATGCCTCTGCTATAAAAAGACAGAGGAAGACAGTAGTTTAACCAAGTACAGATTACATGATTTTCTACGACTGCTGGACATAACATGCGAGTATCGGTGTATTATAAGCGTTTCTGTTTGTGCATTTGTTTGTGTGAGTGCGTGATTGCATGCATTGTTGTGTATGTGTTTTCTTTCTGTTTTCCCCCAGTGGCACAGCAATAGGTCTGCGGACTCATACCGCTAGAAGACAGGTGTCGATACCCGTGCTACCGTGGTACCGTGCAGAGCACAGGTAGCCCATTGTGTAGCTTTGTGCTTAATTCAAAACAAAATCTTTTTGTTTATAGACTTGGTTGTCCAAATGCTAATTTTTTACGTACACCATTTTCCTATTCAAGAAATATCTCATATTGTTCATTAATTTGTAGACGAGTCTTGCAAACTTGAGGGAAATATTTTCACATTGTCTACAAATGTAAAACATAGCTTTAGGTTGAGCTTTCTTTTCGTAGTTTTTAGTGGTGATCATAGGAATCTCGGTAGTAAAAGTTAGCCCCATGCTCTTCTGTTTCTTAATCCGCTTCTAACTGAGAACAGTATCTTTATTTATTTTAATCAAAGGAACAAATCATAATTCGATAATGTACAGGTAGTAATGTTCTAATTTCCAAATATTAATGGAGCACCCAATATCCTTACAAGGTATCACTTAATGGACGAACTGAATAAGTCGTGATCTATCAATCACTGACTACGTAGGGCATTCCTGACCCTGTGTAGAGAAAATAAAAGTAATGGAAAATCAGAGGAAAGTTGTCTTTATTGAATATCATCGCATGGATATAGGGATAATTGTAGTAACATCTCCCCTAGCTGGGCTGTGTTACATTGTTCAATTGTGATAGTCCAACACAACAATGTAGCGTAGGAAAGAGTTCTCTGTAATTAGAAAGAACAAAACTGATTTCAGATCATCACTGTTATCGTTCATACCACGTTGAAAACGTCGATTCTCGTTCGATCATCATCACTGAACGTTGGCACGTCTCGTAACTCCATCACGCTCATGAAAATGAACATGCATGAGAATTTAACCCTGCGCCACAAATTCAAACTTGGAGAGCAGTTCCTAAAACATGCAAGGTGGCCCGGCATGGCCAGGTGGGTTAAGGCGTGCGACTCGTAATCTGAGGGTCGCGGGTTCGCATCCCTGTCGCGCCAAACATGCTCGCCTTTTCAGCCGTGGGGACGTTATAATGTGACGGTCAATCCCATTATTCGTTGGTAAAAGAGTAGCCAAAGAGTTGGCGGTGGGTGGTGATGACTAGCTGCCTTCCCTCTAGTCTTACACTGCAAAATTAGGGACGGCTAGCGCAGATAGCCCTCGAGTAGCTTAGCGTGAAATTAAACAAAAACAAAAAACAAAACATGCAAATCAACAACAAGGGAGTGCAGTAAGTTACAAGGCAGATATGGTAGACCATATGAAATTATTTAAAGTACCTAAGTTTTATAGTCCTATGAGTGAATTTAGTTCTGAGTGACATGTTCAGTTAAACCATTTCAATCACCTATTCTGGTAGTGAACTATTAACATTTGGCAATTTCAGTCCAAATCGTAAGTGATATCATAAAATTTTCCTACAAAGATTTGTCAGCCAATCACATTAAATCCATTAAGAGCACGTAAACTTTCTCTGTGTACATATAATTTAGGCCATTTCATAATATGTGAATTCCACTTTAGCCAGAGCTTCTGTCCATTGCCCCCTAAAACATCACTTGGATGGTTCACACCAAGATACGACATTTTTGAGTGCATCATAAAAATCTTCCTAGGAAAGCATATTTAAGGTTTAAAACTTTAAATTCAAGAATTAACACTAACTTTTTATGAAACTAGTAGTATGAACAATTTAAAAACCACTTTACTAACGGTTCGTATAAATAACATGGAAAATTTATGAGAATGTCGCTTTAAAGTGTCTGCATTGAGTCTAAGCAGTCAGCGAAGTTTCTTTCAGGAAATGTTTCTCTAATGCACTTGAGTTTGTTAATAAGTAAAACAAAACTGACACTCGTTCCAACAATGAGAACTGTGTTACACTCTATTGAGTACTTATAGTAAGTTGTATTTATTCGGTTTGGTTTGCTTTGAATTTTGCACAAATAACAGTATGTAAAAAAAGTTTTACTTTTTCTTGTTCCTGGGCAGAAAGCGTTATTTCCTAATAGCTTATACCTAAAGTAAATGGAAAAGACCTATTTTTCTCTTCAAACTTTGCTTTTGTAACCTGGGTAATGAAATTTCCAAATTTACACATTTTCCAGAACATTCCAGGTAGATTCAGTGCTGAGTAGCTGATAGAGAATTTTCTCGAACTTACAAGAATTTTCTAGAATATTGTAGAACTTAAGAGAATTTTCAAAAACCTTTTAGAATCTTCTAGAACTTTCCATAGTAATATATATACAGGGCTCACTACTCACCATTTCAATTTAGTTCTAGCTGCCTAAGTGAACACATTGACCCATCTGATTTTATCAGAGATGGCATGAACAAGCTGCAAGCGTTATCCAGACGCATTCTGCTATGTATGTGGCTAATTTATCAAGACAAGAACGAAAAAGTACTCTGTGACAGCATATGCTAAAATGTGTGAAGCCTACAAGGCATATTTCGGCAGGCCTGTCGGGGACCAAGACAAACTCTGGGCACCCCATTTTACCTACCAGCATTGTAAAAAAAACTCTAGAAGGTAAGATGGACAATTTTTGCTTGCTTGAATAGTAATATTTAATATTATACAAATTTTAGACTTTTTAAAATTTAAATATCTTTTTGCGCTTCAATGAGGAATACAACAGTGTCAGGACCTTGCTAGAAGCTTTGAAGTATGATGAGTATGGCTGGGAGGTTATCGGAGACTTTAAAATGGTGGCATTCCTGATGGGTCTCCATGGAGGCTTTACCAAGTTTCCCTGTTATCTTTACCTTTGGGACAGCAGGAACACCGCAGTGCACTACAACAGGAAGCACTGGTCACAACGAATCTAGTTCTCTGTGGGGAGGCACAATATCACGTGTGAGCCACTAGTGGACCTCCAGAAGGTGTTGTTCCCACCATTGCATATAAAATTGGGTCTTATGAAACAATTTGTCACAGCTATTGATAAGGAGTCTGCAGCCTTCAAGTACCTTCGAGACTTTTTCCCTAAGCTGTCTGAGGCAAAGGTCAAAGCTGGTGTCTTCGTTGGACTACAAATAAAGAAGATCCTGGAGTGCACAGAATTCCCCAAGAAGCTCAGTAAGAAGGAATAAAGAAAAGCTTGGGGCAGCTTTGTCGCAGTGGTTCGGGGCTTCTTGGGCAATCACGAGGTCGAAAATTATGTGGAATTGGTTGAGGCTATGGTGAAGAACTACGGCAAAATGGGCTGCAGGATGTCCCTGAAAGTCCATATCTCTGACGCTCATCATGAAAAATTCAAGGAGAACACGGAAGCATACTTAGAGGAGCAAGTTGAGCGCTTCCACCAAAATATACTGGACTTTGAATGCCGCTGCCAAGGAATGTATAACAAAAAACATGATTGAAGACTATATTTGGGGGCCGATACGTGAAAGTGATTTACATTACAGTCGCAAATCTCGAAAACTACTTACTTCTAAACATTTTTGTATAACTTTAGTATTAACTACACGTAAATCTTGATTCATATGTTTATGTAAATGAAAATGTGCAAATTTAGCCGTTTTTTAGATGAAAAATAGGTTAATTTCTAAATTTCATTATCCAGGTCACAAAAGCAAAGTTTGAAGGGAATAATGGCCATTTTCTGTATTTTTACAACGTAAGCAATTAAGAAATAACACATAGTATCCAGGAACAAAATTTGTGTTACATAGTGTAAATGAGGGCTATCTGCGCTAGCTGTCCATAGTCAATACCACCCACCGACAACCATTGGGCTACTCTTTTACCAACAGACAGTGAGACAGGTCGTCCCATCATAACGTCCTCAAAGTTGTAAAGGCGAGCATGTTTGGTGACGAGGTCTAAACTCACCACCCGCAAACTACGTGTCGAGTGCCCTACCTACTCTTTATTACGTCACAATAACACTGACAATAATATAAATCACAACATAATTTACAGCAGAGACAATAGATGGCAAACGGGGAGCCTATTATGATACTTTATTTTGGCCAAACTGGCACAACAAAACCGTGAGCAAGCAAATCAATTTCGTAACGGTTCTGAAAACCTTCTTCAAATGTCAACTCTGCTGTTTATTCAAAAATGTATAATTAACAGTCTCTAGTAGGAATTTCAATTTAACAGATATTCTGACCGTATGTGTGTTTTCTTATAACAAAGCCACATCAGGCTATCTGCTGAGCCCACCGGGGTGATTCGAACCGCTGATTTTGAGGGGAAATCTGTAGACTTATCGCTGTACTAGCGGGTGACTATTCTGATCCTCCTTTACCTGATCGTATAACCCCTCTATCAAAAGAAAAAAAATGGACCACAGGTATAAGGAAGCTATTAGATAAATATGGTTATGACATCATAATGAAATGTATACTGATGTTAATGACACTTACTTTATTGTTTAAGTAGACAAACGTTTACTTCGATCCTATGATAATTAAACAGCATTTCGAACACAAGCACAGTACAGTTTGTTGTTGTTTATTTCTATAAACCTGTACTTGCTATACATACACGTATGTATTTTTTCCAGATATAATATTCGACCTTGGACGACAGAAAACACTTTAAAAAACACAGTTATTAGTGGTATTAATTAGTCAAAACGGTTAAGAACCGGCTCTTCGACAAAAACATTATTTCACGACAGTTATATGTGACTTTTGTGGGTTTCATGTTCATGTTAACGTCAGCACATTTAAATAGAATGCACAGCTTTAAATTTGTTCAGTGTCTTCACTGTACTCATCTGTCGATTTTAGTATTTGGCTCAAGCTTTTTAAAAGGAGAGACAAAAACAAAATGCAAGCGTTAGACTTCGTAATATTACACCAGTTTTGTTACAAAACAAAATTAAATGTTCACTAGCGATTTTGTTCATGCATATGAGCAAAATTTTTTGAAGGAGATTTATAGTCAAAGGCTTTCCAAAAGTCAAATATTATCAAGCAGCACCACTGTTTGGTAAAATAAAATAATAACACATTATCGAGTGCATATTTCAATCCGTATATCACTACAGTTGTAGATGACGCATATTCTAATAAGAAAAACAATAACTTCTTAGTGAACTATTAATGAAAGGCCTTCCAACTGTTTAGTCTTCAGACGAAATAATTTATCAAAAATTAAGAATAGCGTGCAGGCTAAGTCACGCCTTCTTGCACGTGGACACTACCTTTGCGTTCCTCCGTTATGATTTAATGTAATATTTTGTAGAGAATTTTAACACTACGGACGAGGTCAATATTGATTCTTTAACCAGATACGCCCCCCAATGGCTCAGCGGTATGTCTGCGGACTTACAACACTAAAATCCCGCTTTCCATACCCGTGGTGGGCAGAGCACATGGCCCATTGTGTAGCTTTGTGCTTAATTCAAAACAACAAAATAACCAGATATTTAAAATATTTATGCACCAGTTATTTGTTGGTCCGTAACTTTGTTGGCTACTAAGCTCCTAATAACCATCGAATTCTACAAAAGCAAACAAAATACCATAATCAATCTCACAAGTTATTGCTTAGATTTATTATGTAATTTATAAAAAATAAATGTTCTTTGATTCATGTTTTTTAATTATTAAACTACTCAATATGATGCAATATGTGGATTCTATTGTAGTAAAGGAAAATACGGTATTCTTTTCGTGTAGGTTTAAGTAGTGTTTAAGGTATCTTAGAAACTTTTTATGGATGAAAAACTACATGTCATGCTTTCACTATTTGATGACCGTTTGGTGTCTGCTGAGGCCTCTGTCAGGGTTAAGACAGATTTAAATAAATCATCTGTGTAAACGCAAATGAAATGTTTGTTAACAAAATTAGGAATGGCTCTCGCAGATATATTATTATACGGATAAATGTATTTTATATATATGTATTTACAAATTTCAAGTTAATGATTAACTGTAAAAAGCATCTTAAAATAGTATTCATGTGAACTCTCATGAATATACAGTTGATTATTTCACAACTCTGTATTTTCGGCGAGCAACAATATAATCACTTAAGCGCCACCGTAGTTCTGGAAAACGTTACAGCACCATTCATAACAGAACTCCGTGAATGGCTGAGTTGGCGTTTAGTTTAACGGAACAATCACACACTATTCACTAATGAATGAACTGTTTCCTAATAAATAAAAGAAGCGTGTTTGGTTTGAATTGGCCTGGCATGGCCTAGCGCGTTAAGGCGCGCGCTTCGTAATCTGCGGGTCGCGGGATCGCATCCCAGTCGCGCCAAACATGCTCGCCCTTTCAGCCATGGGGGCGTTATAATGTGACGGTCAATCCCACTATTCGTTGGTAAAAGAGTAGCCCAAGAGTTGGCGGTGGGTGGTGATGACTAGCTGCCTTCCCTCTAGTCTTACACTGCAAAATTAGGGACGGCTAACACAGATAGCCCTCGAGTAGCTTTGTGCGAAATTCCAAAAACAAACAAACAATGGTTTGAATTTCGCGTAAAGTTACACGAAGGCCGTTTGCGTTATCTGTGACTAAGTCAGCAGTAAAAGACTAGACATTACCGCCAACTCTTGGGCTACTCTTTTACCGATGAATAGTAGGATTAAATCCCAAATTATAACGCTCACACAAATGAAAGGACAAGCATGTTTGGTGGGACAGGGATTCGAATCCGTGATACTCAAACTGAAAGTCAAGCGCCCTAACTATCTGGGGTGCTTCTCTTTCTTTTTTTTTAGTGCTAAGAAGAATCATGGTGGGGGGGGGATCTAAATTTATAAATTGAATTATCAACATGTATGATGTATATAATGTTGTAAAAACAGCATTATATACTAACAAAATCCACTGTTTTCAGTAAATATTACAAACAAAGATAAGCATATAGACACGGAAGAATGTTGTAAAAACAGCATTATATACTAACAAAATCCACTGTTTTCAGTAAATATTACAAACAAAGATAAGCATATAGACACGGAAGAATGTTGTAAAAACAGCATTATATACTAACAAAATCCACTGTTTTCAGTAAATATTACAAACAAAGATAAGCAAATAGACACGGAAGAATGTTGTAAAAACAGCATTATATACCAACAAAATCCACTGTTTTCAGTAAATATTACAAACAAAGATAAGCATATAGACACGGAAGAATGTTGTAAAAACAGCATTATATACTAACAAAATCCACTGTTTTCAGTAAATATTACAAACAAAGATAAGCATATAGACACGGAAGAATGTTGTAAAAACAGCATTATATACTAACAAAATCCACTGTTTTCAGTAAATATTACAAACAAAGATAAGCATATAGACACGGAAGAATGTTGTAAAAAACAGCATTATATACTAACAAAATCCACTGTTTTCAGTAAATATTACAAACAAAGATAAGCATATAGACACGGAAGAATGTTGTAAAAACAGCATTATATACTAACAAAATCCACTGTTTTCAGTAAATATTACAAACAAAGATAAGCATATAGACACGGAAGAATGTTGTAAAAACAGCATTATATACTAACAAAATCCACTGTTTTCAGTAAATATTACAAACAAAGATAAGCATATAGACACGGAAGAATGTTGTAAAAACAGCATTATATACTAACAAAATCCACTGTTTTCAGTAATTATTACAAACAAAGAGATATGCCCCTCTCCCAGTATGATTTTGCCACTCATGTTTTTTTATTCAAAAGTGGTATTATACTGTAGATTTCTATAGTTTTAGAACATATATATAGTTATATATATTCTATAGTTTTCTATATATATAGTTTACTTATCATGATAGTTGTTTTATGGGGTTTGGAAAATCTTCAGCTTTCAGTAAATGTTTTATTTGCAATTAAGCACAATGCTACATAAATGGCTACCTGCCCACCACAGGTATTGAAACCCAGTTTTTAGCGCTGTAAAGTCGTAGACACATCACTGTGCCACTAGGGGAGGACTTAAGTTTAATTTATGTTTATATGGATCTTCAGTTGTTTAATATGTTCAGACGACTTTCTTAATGCCAGTTTAATAAAATAATCAAGTTATTATTGTCCTTTAAAAAAAAACTAGCAGTCAAACAATTTTTTTGTAATGCTCATTCCACAGTTTTAAAAGTTATTGTTACTAGAAAATGTACTCTACTGTTACGATAACTGAATATCACGTTCTTTTTTATTTGTAATGGTTACGAAAGAAGCTTTACGTTCATTTGTTTGAAGAAATTAAAGCTCATGAAAACTTCCTGAATAATATCTCTTGAAAACAGTAAGTTGACAAAGAATTTTATTAAACCAACATATACCATCATTAAATTGTTTGCTATAAACAAAACAGTGATTTACTTGATACCTACAAAGTAGCGTCATACACAACTACTGTAAAACCTGTGTAAGCCGGAAACTGCAATAGGGAGGAAACCTGTACAAACCGGAAATATCAAAATTTTGCAGCGTTATCTTAAGATTTCGCTTATAAAAGGTCCTCTATATGGTGGAACCTGCGTAACGCGGACGGAAAACTATCTTTCACCTACCTCATCTATCAACAAGTAGGATTAGAGCCTGAGGAAGGCGAAAAAATGTTTTTGCTTAAATATTAATTTCTTATTTAATTAATAATTTGTTTAAATATTAATAAATTCTTGTTTAATTAATAATTTGTTTAAATATTAATAAATTCTCGGACATTTTGTTACAGTAAATATTGGTTAAATATATTCTGTTCTTTTTTCTGCCGTCATTATTTTTGCAGTTAAAATAGATTCATTATTTGTATAAATATACTTGTATTTTAAGTGCAAAATTCTACTCTTTAAATAATTCTTACGAAAAATAAATTCCTATCTTCCCTAATTTTAAACTTTAGGGAAAATTTACTTAATACCCTCACTTTTAAAAAAAGCTACAAAACACTCTCTTTTTGTTGAAAGTTGTTTGTTATGACGATTCTAGTGAAATACAAACTCTGATTGAGAAGATCGATGTAGATAATTCTGTGAACGTGGAAAGTTTTGTGAAATTTGACAAGAATGTTTTAACAGAAACTGATGAAATTCAGTTAAAATCTATAATATAATCGCAAGATGGTAACAGTGTGAGAGATTCAGAAGATGAACAAAATGGAAAAGATAGTGAGGAAACAGAAATTAAACCAGGAATAGCACTAACTTAATCGCAAGCGTCAAGTTTTATTAATGCTATCAATTTGTATACAAAAATGAACTTTATGACAAAGCCGTATAATTAGCGTTATCTTCCAACCGCATAAGAAAGCATATTAAAAAACAAAACAGTTGAAATTGGACAGTTTCTTCAAATAAATTTGATAAGATTTTGTGTACTTATGAATGTCTATTTTTGTTCTTATTGTAATAAATATAGCATAAACAGTATAACTTTATTCACAAACGTCTTACTTCCCTTGAGTCAAATTACTATAACGTTCCGCTCAAAAATTATATATAATTAAGGAAATATATGTTCACTATGTCTAAGCCGGAAATTTTACTCGGTCCCGTTCGATTCCGCCTTAGACAGGTTTTACTGTATAAAGATTTTCGGAGCTCTGTCCATCTTTCTTTTGTTGAGTGTTTGTCGCTAAAAGCTAAGTATGTAACGTTTCATGATACTGTTGGTATAACGACAACTTCACGAATGACAACAAAATTTTGTTGTACATGGCCTAATGCAATTCGGTGTTATTGGTGTTACGCAATCAATGACAAGAAAAGACGAGCTTTATAAATAACATGGTGGTAAACCGAACCTTTTCTTTTAGGCTAATATGTGTAAATTTGGTAATATTCGAAAGATGACATAAATTAATGGTTTATTTGCAAATTTCGAAAAATGACCACCTGCTGAGAGTGAAGATGTTATGTTTATCTTTGGTTTTGTCATAGCCAACACAATCGTTATTAAAAACCAATATATATATATTTCTAGTGGTTACATCCACTGCCTTCAGCTACTTACAAACAAATGTTTTTAAATTAAACGCATGCTGCTGATTAAAACTAATGGTAAAAGCACTTTTTTGTATCTATTTGTTCCCCTTCGAGTATTTATGCAAATATAGAAACGGCAAAAGTAATTAACGCGTTATCTTTACTTGTAGTTCATTCCTAGGAATGTTCTTTAGTTAGAAAGTAAACAAACATCCGCTCTTACTCATTCACGCTAACAAATGTATACGTTGAAAAATAGTTTTTTTATGATTAATCTGATAATAATAAAATCTTACAAGTCCGTAAACCACACGTCAGCTTACACATCTTCTGAACTGAGGGTGACAGGAAAAGAAGAAAATATAATTTGGAAAACTGAAGATATCTGGTATTGAACAAAAATGTTTTTGACTCTAGAATGAAAAATCGCTAGTTTCAAGAATGTAAAATATTTTTAATATGTCAAAGAAAATAAAGAAGTGATATATATATACATATGTTGTTCATTAACTACGTCAATTAATGTTCCATCTTCAGTACTGCTTGTAGCTGGGTGTGACAAAGTAGTTAGCATGTCAGGCTACGAATCTACAGGTTCAAGGTTATAGCCAATGTTTTCAGTTGTGAGTGTTTTATAAAGTAAAAGTTAATTTTATTTTACCATTCAGTTAATTAGAAATGGTGATTGGCTACCTTCTCTTTGGTCACCATTCCAAAAGTAGGGATGGTTATGCCTCAAACTTAAGGTCTTTAACCTGACTCTTTAGTCCATATGTTGCTAAATTTCATGGGTTACAAAAACATCGTTTCTCATGGCCGAATGCAGTTCAATGTTAATTGTATTATTTCATCAATAATAATTAACAAAATGTATTAGGAGTATCACTAAGCACGGTATTGCTTAGTATGTAAAAATGGACCGAGAAAAATGGTTGCCACATTCAATCTATTACTCTATAACACTTACAAATAACTTGGTAAAGTGGAGTTATGGCCTTATTTGAGCATCTAATTGACATTATTGAGTGTTTCACAGCTTGTAAGACTCCTAATATCAATTAAAACCGTTGCTAGAGTTTAAAAATAAGAACTAAATAACGAGCGAAAGTGTTCATCTTTCTTTTCTATTCTCGCACGCTCGCCAAAAAATGAGTAAAGTTTTTAAGATGTCTTTAAGACGATAGAAAAGCATTTTAAGAGTACTTGGGAACAGGCTGCCATTAAACACGGTAGTACCTAGCATGTATGGATGGGCCGAGAAAATAATAGCTACCACATTCGATCTGTTATTTTATGATGCTTACAAATAACTGTTATAAAGTTAAGTTATAGCTTTATTCGAGCACCTAATTGCCATTATCGAGTGTTTCACAGAATGTATAACTTTAATATTTTTCTGTTCTTCCACCATACTTATTTATGTGGGCAAATAATATAAAGGAAAACTACTACTTAGCAGTAAGTTCAGCTTTATAAGCATATATTATTTCCATGTTTCATAAACACGTTTCAACTATTGTCACTAGATAGCAGTATACACTTCTTATATAATAACCGTTTGTGATCCTTCATCGCGGGCCCGGCATGGCTAAGCGTGTTCAGGCGTTCGACTCGTAATCCGAGGGTCGCGGGTTCGAATCCCGGTCGCACCAAACATGCTCATCCTCCAAGCCGTGGGAGCGTTATAATGTGACGGCCAATCCCACTATTCGTTGGTAAGAGTAGCCCAAGAGTTGGCGGTGGGTGGTGATGACTAGCTGCCTTCCCTCTAGTCTTATACTGCTAAATTAGGGACGGCTAGCGCAAATAGCCCTCGAGTAGCTTTGCGCGAAATTAAAAAAAACAAACAAAATTCTTAATCGCACAAATATATGTTAAAAATGTCAACAAAAATAAAGTATAATTTAAACAAATACTCAAGGTATCAAGTATTTTTGTGCAACTGACAGATCTGTATACATGTTATTGATGTCAAATGTTTAAAACACCGGTTTCCTAATTATCAAACTAATACATTAACTAAAAGTCTTTTATTTAAATTTTTAGTGGGGCCAAGCCCGGTAGCAGGGTGTATGTGTATGTGTGATATCATATTTACTATCTAGAATATCTACGATGTCCTACCTATTAATCAATATTACCATAGTTCTAGCATGTAGAAGAGTCGATTGTATGTGCATACATGAATTGTGGTGAAGTTGGAAAGCTTAGGCCCTGTAAATATTCCCTTAACGTCAGTCCAACACTTAACCATCTTTCACCATCTCAGACGAACTAATCTGGTTTCAATGTACCCCAATGCAACCCAAAATTAGAGAAACTGATATGATATTAACAATATATATTACCAATGAGTTATAAAAATAAAACAGACGTTCACTTACCAACCTACTTCAAATATTTGTTTAAAAAGGAGAGAGAAACATATAACACCTTTTTTTTCTGTAAAAATTAAGTGTGACCTAGGAATGGATGGCAATGCCAAAAGTACAGAAACGAGGTAGAGATGAATCCGCAAAATTATACAAAATTCCCTACATAAGCAGCCAGTAAGTACTGAGTTGATCTTACAAGTTTATGGTTTTAACTGTTGTAAGATTGTAAAACACTGTACAGTTTAAATGCTTTTATTCAAATCTGATTTTATGCAACCGACAGGAATTCAACATCTAGTTGTAGGTAAAAGTTATTATTGAATAAATTTGGTTTCTTATGTAGAGGTTTTTTATAGTTTTGTGCATTCACCTCTAACTTGTTTCTGTAGTTTTTCACTGGCAATTCACAAAGCTTGTTCGTAATCACATAATATGGATGCTAGTGTACTACTAGCTCGTTAGTAGTGTTGCAAAATAGTTATTGGTATTACTAAGGTTATAACTAAACTTCAGAAATAGGCTTTTAACCAAGATAGCGTAATTCAATCATATACCTGTAGATTCGCAGAAGGTGAAGGCAGAAGAGAGATACACCTCTACACAACGTCAGTCAGTCAGTCAGATGAAGAGATTTGTGGTTTTGTGAAAATTTTGTTTTTACTCTGTTGAATTTCTCAAGAGCTTTGGTGGCTTCTTACTCTGCTGTTGATTTGTTTACTACTCAATGGTGTGTATAAATTGCTTATGAAGTTTAGTTTACACTCTGTTTAAAGTGTTTGAGGTTTTAATTTGTATTGCATATATTGCACATCTAGTTCTTCTCCCAGTGTCATAGCGGTATGTCTGTGGACTTACAATGCTGGAAACCGAGTTTCGATACGCAAGGTAGACAGAACCCAGACAGCCCATAGTGCAGCTGTATGCTTCGCTACAAACACAAATCTGGCCAATTCCAACTACTTATGGTTCCTGTCTATTGTTTATAAAAACATTACTCCATTCATTGAATAAAGCTGAGAGTAAATTATAAAATATTAAAAGACGCTACAGTACATGAAGTAGTTGGTTTGTTTTGAATTTTAGACAAAGCTCCGCAAGGACTATCTATTAACTCTTGGGCTACTCTTTTACCAACGAATAGTGGGATAGCCTATCAGATTATAACGCTCCCACTGCTGAAAGGGTAAGCATGTTTGGTGTGACGGGGATCCGCTACTCTTATAGTATGAGTCGAATGCCTTAACTATCTGCCCATGCCGGGCCACAGTAACTAGTAGCAAGGAAGAAAGATTACTAATAATGAATTTTTTACGATAAATTACAAACATGTAGAAGGTATTCTATGTTAATTGAAATATATAAAATTAAATGCAACTGAAAGAAAAACATTGTTAAATTTAATGCAGTAAGTTATGGCTGTCAGAAGCGATAAATGTCAGTCTATGTGACGTCATGTATGAAATATTTTGAAGACGTCAAATAACACGCTTGGCTGTTGTTTTCCCCACACGACGTCCTTTCTGCAAAGACATAATCTTATGGAAAAGATTCTGACGTCAGTTAATTTAGTTATCCATTAAGAATCTGTTACATAACATCTTTCATGTACCGATTGTAGAAGAGGCATCCTTTAAACAGGAATATTAGATGGCTAAAGAACGATTTTTTACAGTAAATCGTGAAAAGATAAAAAAAACATTTTCTTAAAACGTGAGCAAAATTTTAAAGAAAAGTGTTCGAAAAGTAACACCAAGAACACGTTTCTATACCAAAATTACTAGTACATAACCTTCTATACAAAAAAAGACAAAGTATTAGAAAGTATTCTCATAACTCAAATGACTTTCAAGAATGAACCAAGTCCGAAAGAAACTATTGTATGTGAATAAAATTGCCTCCTCTTATACAGTTGCTACTTATAGATACTTAAAAAGAAAAATATCCCAAGAATTGAAGAATCTCGCTCCCCCTTCTCCCAGTCATCGTAACAAATAAGGAGGCGATGAGAAACATCAAACCAGAATAACATTACAGAATAAATGAATAAAAACGAACCTCACAAAGGTGTTTTTCTCCTGCATTTCTTTGTTTCTCCCCCACTAAATTTCACTTCATTGTATTTCTAACATGGAAATTCTACAAAACTAATCTAAGCAAAATCACGTGTCTATTATAAAATATATCTAAGTAATGGCTGAGAAACCCACTGCAGTGTGAGCAGTGACTTATTCTAAGTTATGTTTGAAAAAAGACTGAAAAAAGACAGAGAGAATATATTCAGTTTCTCGTGTGGTTTTTTTAAGCACAAGGGCCGCGTAGGTAGCGTGGTATGATCGATGCCAAAGTCATTAAGCTGGCCCAAATAAAATGTTTTCGCCCATGTAGAACGTGTTTTGTGGTGTTACGATCATTTATTATTCAACCAAATAGTTGAAGTGCTTTTCGGTACAGTGATATATTTTCTTGTTTTATGTTACATACTCTTACACTTTTATAAACTGTAATGTACATGAAAAACAAAACAAAACAGAAACACGAACAAAATAACATAAATCCCCTTGAACTTTTTAATCTGTAGAGAAAATTGTGCCCACGAATTTTATCTTGTAGAGAATTTAAAGAAAGTACACCTGAATCTTTATTTCATTAGGAAACGTCCTAGAATGCTGAAAAAGAATGAATGATATTACGGTCCAGTCCCTTCACGTGTTAGTACGTTCTAGAAGTTACCGTTCCCACGTTAGTACGTTCTAGACAGTTACCGTTCATGTGTTAGTACGTTCTAGACAGTTACCGTTCACGTGTTAGTACGTTCTAGACAGTTACCGTTCCCATGTTAGTACGTTCTAAACAGTTACCGTTCACGTGTTAGTACGTTCTAGACAGTTACCGTTCACGTGTTAGTACGTTCTAGACAGTTACCGTTCACGTGTTAGTACGTTCTAGACAGTTACCGTTCACGTGTTAGTACGTTCTAGAAGTTACCGTTCACGTGTTAGTACGTTCTAAACAGTTACCGTTCACGTGTTAGTACGTTCTAGACAGTTACCGTTCATGTGTTAGTACGTTCTAGACAGTTACCGTTCACGTGTTAGTACGTTCTAGAAGTTACCGTTCACGTGTTAGTACGTTCTAGACAGTTATCGTTCCCATGTTAGTACGTTCTAGACAGTTACCGTTCATGTGTTAGTACGTTCAAGGATTTAAATAAGATGTCACATGTGAATTTATGTCCTCTTTGAAATGAAGGTGACGCAAAAAGTTAAGTACGAAGTTTTTTTTCTGTTACATACAGACATCTTTTACTACTATTTATCATTAATTTTCTTATGCCTCGTAATGTGGCTCAGTTTAAATTCAGATGGCAATAGGGTTTTTTGACAGACTCAAGAGAATCCACCAGTAGAAAAATTATACATACGTAAGCCATAATTCTTAAAATAAAAGATCACAGTAGAAGTAAATATAAAACACACGCACATGATTTTTCGGTGGACTCAGCAGATAGCCCGATGTGGCTTTGCTATATGAAAACACACACACACATACATATGATTTGAAAAATAATTTGTTCTCGGACACCTTCTTTGGAGCAAAAATATACAGGCGTTCGTACGTGTGTATTATCGATGTTGAACATTAAAAAAACAACATCTTGAAGGTGAATGAAGTAATAATCAGGAGTTTTAGTGGAGGGTGGTTTGGAGTGATCCTTTGATTCAAGTGCGAGTGCAAAGTAAGAACTTGAATTTGTATATCACAAAACAATAACGACAGATAACTTGGCGACATTATACTAAGTGTATTTACACGAGTAACGTGAGAAGCTCCACAGGTCACTCAGAAACAGAAAGCATCAATTTAAACACGTACATGTGTGTTCCAGTTTAAAATTCAAAATTAAGCGCAAATCTAAAGTAAACCATAATTACTCATAACAAATGACTATTTAAATAAAATAATTAAAATCATACCATTTGTCAACAAAGTACAAAAGGTATAATTTTTAAAGGAAAATGTACGTGATATTGGACCCAAAATCTTAGGCGTGTTTCGTCTACCAAACAAAATAACAATCAAACGTAAACCAATAACAAGATAGCTGTCACAGACGATCATTTATGGGTTAAGCGATTGGCACTTTAACCCACATAGTTTCATAACCCACCATCATTCACTGTCTGCAGCGACTTGTGTGAATGAAAGTAACCTCTAAAATTTAAAATTTTAAAAGTAGCATTATAGTAAAAAATTTATTCAGAACTACCCTTAATTTTTGCCCTTGTAAAACACCCAATATCCACCCTTTAGACATTTATCATGAAGTAGCAAGAATTATAGATCCTTAACTATACAGTTTAGTAACACCCCTCCTCCTCCCCTTTTCCAGTTTATCTTTTATACATTGCAAACCGTGATGTCTGGACGAGCGTTCGTTTGTCTTCCATTTACGGCAGCCACTTTCCGCGTAGCGTTTGAAAAGTTGCTCGCGCAGGCAAAGTTCGACATTCACTTTTGTAATGGGCCCGGCATGGCCGAGCGCGTAAGGCGTGCGACTCGTAATCCGAGGGTCGCGGGTTCGCGCCCGCGTCGCGCTAAACATGCTCGCCCTCCCAGCCGTGGGGGTGTATAATGTGACGGTCAATCCCACTATTCGTCGGTAAAAGAGTAGCCCAAGAGTTGGTGGTGGGTGGTGATGACTAGCTGCCTTCCCTCTAGTCTTACACTGCTAAATTAGGGACGGCTAGCACAGATAGCCCTCGAGTAGCTTTGTGCGAAATTCCAAAACAAAACAAACACTTTTGTAATGACAGGAAAACAGGAATTAATATTGTTGATACCGAATTTCATCTCGCAAGCAGGATATTCAACACAAAAGTATTAGGAATTAATGACACTGTTATTCACATTTCAAAATGTGACGTAGCTTAACAAACACAATTACAGATTTGCCGTATGTGACTGTTGAGCGTCTCTAAGCGTGACTGAAATGCTCAACAATTATTAAATGCCTTTCGTGATGGGTGGTATAAGTTGTTCAGAGCTTTGGTTCTAAGTAAAATCGAGAATGCAATACAATTAACATTTTAAAATTCAATGAAGTAACTTAACAGTTTTTTCATGGGCCAGGAACCCAGGTTTTGCAGAACCTAATTTTTCAAGTCACTTCGGATCGTTTGTTTATTGGCTAATACTTTTACCAACACTGGACTGGACAAAAAACAGGTGATTGTAGCATCCTTTGTAAAATCGGATTCGCGACTGACTACAAGACATACATTGATATAATATCGAAATTCAGTAAGTACGTGTACTTATCTTTATTGACAAAGCAAGGTTAATACAGGAAAAGAAGAAAAATGGCTTGTAAATGCAAAGTGTGCATGTGCTATACTCTATACTTATGGGAAATCCTCTAGATGTCAGTGTGGATTCAACAGTTTAGACCCAGTCAAAATGGCACATGAAAAACAGGTGGGAAACAGCCACAGAGCAAAGTAAAGGCACAAAGTAAGAAGAAATAGGAAGTATTGATTACATTATTCTATGAGTGATGAAGATGAAATGTCTTTTGAGGATCCCTTGGATTTCGTGAAACGACACAGATCATAAAAGAACTCATGTGTGAAAGCAAGACGATCAAGATGTTATTGTAATAATTCAACATTGCGCGGGAATAATGTGTATTCAATTTGGCAATTTTTAGTATCAAATCCACAGCAACACAAAATTTTCCAGATGAAGAAGCTCGACTGAAAGCTTCACGTTTGAGTGCTCTTGATATGAATAATCAATTGCTTGTTTTCTCCACGACTGTATTAAAGGTTCTATGCACCACATTCTTCTCTGGAGATCCAGATGGTCTTATGAACTTTATTGGAAACGGCAGTTGTAAGATATCAGATGATATAAGACTATTCTCGTATGCCAATGATGTGCAACAAGCTCTATAAGAGAAATATATTTAGAGAAAAGTTATACTTGCACTGCTATGTTAGTCAATGGCATTCAAAAAAAGGAAACAGACCGACGATTGGAAAACAAGCTTTTGAAGCAGTTGGATGGCACTTTCACTAATTAAAGTCTGGGTTTCATCTATAACCTATAATACGATCTATATATCACTTCTGTAAGTGAGCTGCACTGAAAGTGGGAAAGTACCACTGATCAAAGTGATGAGAATTATCTCACTGAAGCCAAGGTCATGGCCTTTGTATCTACTCTCAAAACAAAACTCGAGAATGAGAACAAATAGCCACAACACACTACATTTGATCTTAACCAAGATGGTAAACCAACAAGACACGTACGTCTTCTAAGATCGGCGTCCACAAAAAGGCGAAGTTTACTACTGGGTACTATCAGAGTCAAAATTTGCGAGAGTTACTAAATCTGCGATTTTTTTCGTAAAACTTTGTGTGGATTTTTAGTTCAATCTGAAAATGTTAATAATACGGTTTCAGCTAATTTCGAAATGATGTTATATATCAAGGACTACCATATAGCCCAAATGTTGGGTGCCTGGCCTGTGAAGGCACTGTTAAATTGACAGATTAACTTTTCCTCAAAAAACGAGGCTATAAGTGTAAGAAAATGCCAGTCCTAAATAAAGTTCGCGAATAATACCCTTTTTTGTCTTTTCCCTAATTCCTGTATAAACGATAAGGAATTGCTCATGAACAAAAGGTGTTATATATATTGCACTTTGATTTAGGACACTTTCTTTTTTATGGGATACACACAACATACATGGCTGATATCTGAAGAAACGTGGACTGCACTTTTGCACAACTTAGGAAATTTTCATGCTTATTCTATCTCACACTTCAGTGCATTTACAGGTATGATAATTTGTTGTTTCCGAACATCAGGAGGAACCGAACCAAGAATTTTAGTTTTGAAGTCCATAAACTTATCGGTAACCCATCAAGGAGACAGTGCAATGTGGATGATCGATTTTGATGGATTTAACTGTTAGAACTAACACACACACACATGCAAATATATTTGCATATAAATATATAAAACATTTGTGTGTGTTTGTGTATACTATGACTGCGATTATGGTAAAGTTTATCAAGGAGGCTTAAATTATACTTTAAAAAAATAAAATATTCAATGACGTTATTGTTACAAAATAATATGTGCGTTGCATAAAAAAAAAGGTGATTGGTTAACAAAGATATTCAAAATAAATACATGTTTGCTAAGACCTACTCAACGTTCCATCATCATGATTGTACGTGATGTTTTACCATAAATAACTGTTAGCACAAATATGAAGTCACAGTGGAACGGCCTGCATCCAAAGTACATTTTCTCATAGCCTGTCATGTTTAGGTTGTGTGATGGCACTGAAAACTGATCACACTTCAGATGATAAAAATATACCCCACGTAAGTTAAAGGTATTAGAAAATAAAGAAATATTACAGTTGTGGTAAGAATTTTTTTGGCATTTTGTAGTAGCTCAGAAAATAAGAACACAAAAGTCAGTGGCAAAATTCATCTACGTGCCCTAGGCAACAAGCAACTTATTCAAGAAGAATATTCGTCTGGAAATGAGAGCAACAGGTTAAGGATCCATAAGATAACAATTCCTGCTATAAATCCTGTTCAACCATTGCATACCTAAAGCCCATGTAGAATTGTATAGATATTCATAGTATTCCTTATGAAGATATACTGATCAAGTTGCTGGATGCAGTACCTGTTGATTTCCGTAAGAACAGCGGAAAACTATCATCCTCGAACATTACAAGAGTAATGGAAAGCATTCAAAGAGGAGTAGTATGATTTGGATATGACAGCCTTACCACGGTGCCTTTTGTAATGGAAGCTACAGGACTCTTTTCGAAATTCATGGTCATCAAAGAGAGCACCACAGAACGCCGCGACAGGAACTTATGCGATATAGTAAAGCTAGAAAACGTTTTGATATAACGTGATAATCATTTTATATCTTTGCACTCCTAAAAATATGTACAATATAAATATTTGTCTTTAAACAACGTACTTACTCATTAAACCATAACATAAATGTTTAGAACAAGAGACAGGACTGTTATCTTTGTTTTTTACGTCATGTTTATATTCACTTATTCTCTGCGTAAACCTTTGAGTAAGACACGCATACATTTGACCATTCAACGCACAAGTTAAACCATAAGTATAATTATAAAAATTACAAATGAAATGTCTATCAGTTTTAAAATAACTGATTCAGTTTTCTCTGTAATTACTTTAGTGTTGTGAATATAACTCAAACAACACAATCGATATATTTTATCCAAATATTTGAGAAATATTTCTTGTTTATCAAACAGTTCTCATTGTAGCTAAAATACGTTTTAAATTTTTAGAGTGTCTAAAAGTTAATATTATTTTCAGTTTGATAAAAACATATTTCAAATTATTTTCCACCGCAATGCTGATAGTACTATCATCTCTCGCAGTTGGAATATAAGTTGTGATAAAGGTATCGTATAAAGAGACTCCATCAGAAATACAACCAAGGAGTTCCCCACTTGGACAACGGTAAATCTCCGGATTTACAATGCTGAAATGAGGGGTTCAATTCCCCACGGTGGACACAGTAGATAACCCGAAGTGGCTTTGCTCTAAGAAAGACACACAACCAGGGACGCTGGTTCAGCTTAAAATGTTACTCTGGATTTCAAAGTTGGCTAGCTAGGTTTATATCCGCATAATACAGTTAAATACCCCCTCCCCAAATTTACGCTATGACTGCATTATAAGAATAACACACAATCCATTAGCATGTATGGTTGGTTACAGGGTGCTGATGACTGTTTTCTCTTTAGTCAATGGTTTATAATTAAGAATAATGACAATTTGTAGTTTTGGAATAAACACAAAAGACGAATACCATCCACTCTCCTGTGAACAAATATTACATAATTAGTAAGGCCGATAAACGAAACACATTAGTAATTTGATGACAGCCTTTACAATGAAATAGTTAAGAAATCTCAGGTACAACTATCTGTCAAATATCTGACAAGATTGTGATTTAAAGGTAATTTCGTTCAAATTTGATAGACAAGAAGTTTTAATGATTTTAAGTTAAAATATCAAATTTTATACACTTCCTAAACTTCATAAGCTTTGTTCGTAATTAATGATAAAGCTATGCAATAGGCGATTTGTGCTCTGCCCACCATGAGTATATAAACCCAGATTCTAGTGGTGTAAGATGGCACACACAATTATTTAGTGAGTGAGGTAAATTTTCGAAAAAGTTGCCCCAAATCAATTAACTTGTATTCATCACTATTTCGCATCGTTTATATTAATTAATTTAATCACATATTACAAAACATACATACGAATGTTATTTTTCTGGAGGTTTTCCACTCAAACATATGTATGTACTTGTGACATTATTGACCCATTAGGAACATTTAGCTATCATATTTAGCTTCTATTGTTCTTTAGGTTTTTGGTTTGTATCTGTCATAGGTTTTTTATACAAATATGGAACCTGAAGCTGTGGAGACTAGCATTTTCGTGTAGACTAATGCCTCACTAGTATATTGTTTGTTTGCTTGTTTTTTTTAATTTCGCACAAAGCTACTGAGGGCTATGTGTGCTAGCCATCCCTAATTTAGCAGTGTAAAACTAGAGGGAAGGCAGCTAGTCATCACCACCCACCGCCAACTCTTGGGCTACTCTTTACCAACGAATAGTGGGATTGACCGTCACATTATCACGCCTCTACGGCTGAAAGGGCGAGCATGTTTGGCGCGACGGGGATGCGAACCCGCGACCCTCGGATTACGAGTTGCACGCCTTAACACGCTGGGCCACGCCAGGCTCCACTAGTATATGGACATTTATGAGGCACAACCTATTCACATTCCTATACATATTAAAATAAATATTCCTTTCGCTTTAGATAAAAGGGTTATTCAAATTTTGAATAATAATTACAAACGTAAATTCAGACTCCATGAATTAAAACAGTTTCTTTGGACAGGAATAATACAGATGACTGCGTCAATAAGTTTTGCCTGCTTTATATTTTGGTTCTAAAAATTAGAAGTCATGCAATACGATACTCGTTATCATAACTTACAGTCCAACTACAAAAGTTACGATTAACGTCATCAAGAATATAAAGAAGACACTTTTTAAATATGTACTCAATAAGTTCAAATTAATATCATCTTTAGAGACTGCGAAACAATTTAAAATGGATTTTATGTTGTTTAGTATATAAAACAAATACTGTGGGTGTTTTAATAAATTTGGATAAAACATGATAATTGTATAGTTTAAATTACATTCGAAACACTAAGTAGTTTAGAGAGAATGGATCATGTATGTTTAATATTGAAAGAGAGTTAATTTATAATGCAGAATTACAACACTAAGAATCGCATGTTCAGTTCCTATCTGTGGCCACAGAAAATAGCCCAATGTGGCTTTGCTAAAAATACATACAGTCTATCAAAAACATAGAAACGTGTGTCTAACATATCAGAAAAAAAAAGATCCAATGTTTCTTCCAGTGACAGCTCAAAAATACACGAACAAAAAAATCTTTTAATGACGGAAATGATGAGAACTACAAACTGATGGTCCTATAGCTGGACCAAACACCTTCCCGGTTTCATACTGATTCTTTAGTTAAACACCAAACACAAAACTAAAGTGCTTAAGTACCTAAGGATCATTTAAAATTTGATTTTATTTATAAGTGTTAACAAACAGGAACATCCACAGTGCGTTATTTGTTCATAGGTTTTTAGTTAATGATCTCAGAAGTCAAGTAATCTTACATTGCACTTGGAAAACAAGCAAATTGAGCACATGGGTAAAACAAATGAAAGGGCAAAGTACCTTGTTTGAAAATCAGGTCACTATCCAAGCAAAAGCCTTGAAAGTTTTTTTTATAAGCATCTTATTCGGTTAGAAAAAGCATGAAACCTCAAAATATAGGAGAGATATTAGCTCTTCTTGCTGCCGTAAAATTGTGAAATTATACATAGAGAGAGATACGGTGAGGCCTTCAAGTCTACAACTTTGCCAATAATACAGTCACTGCTGCTGACATAAAAATGCAACTGATAAGACACATCCACAACTGTCCGAAATTCGCCATACCACTATATATGTTGGAAATTTAACTCAGATCCTCATATTTGTAAAATACGATGATGAAGTGTGTGTATGAAAGGTTTCTATTTTTCCAAATTCTGGAAGGCAAAATTACATCAGAAGCCATCTTTTCTCTTGTTGATGAGTTTTTCACCGTACACAGTTTTCTTTTATTAATTATGTTAAATTGTGCACTGGCAAAGTAGCTGCATATATGGGAAACATGAAAGTATCAGAACCAAAGTAAGTGTTCTTTCTCCAAGTGCAACATCTACACATTGCAATATACACGGAAAGGCACTAAATTCAGAAAAACTGCAGCCTGTACAAACAAAATGCAACATGATGCTGTGAACTTTGTGAAATTAAAAGTTTTAATGAACAGTGGTCTGTTTTCCATTCTTTGTGGAGAAATGAAATCCATGTATGAAAAGCTTCATACTGCATATAGAAGTGCGCTTGTTGTCTCGCGGGAAGATGATCAATCGAACTGTGCAGCAGAAAAAGGAATTTTGTATTATTCGTTAGACTGTAACCCCACACTAGCAGAGCATTTTATGGATGAAAAGTGGCTTATAGTACTGTACTATCCAGCTGACATTTTTGATAAGCTCAGCGAATTTGTAACTGAAAGGTCAGAACAGCAATATTTTGCTGCTGAGTGACAAACTGTCTGCATTTTGTAAAATAAAATCTTGTGGAAAAGCTAGTTTGAGAAATAAAATTGTGAAATATTTCCTTGCCTCAGTGAATTTTTGGAGGAAATAGAGTTATATCAGTCTTATTTGTAGCATTGTTTCTATTCTTCTTGAAGAATTTCAGTATCAATTTGCATATCAATTCCAAAAATCGAAGGGAGTACAGGATTGTATTTGGCATCCGTTTAATGTAAGAATAATTTATCATCTGCTAATAATGATTCAAAGAAAGCTCATAGTGAAAAAGCTCTTCAAAACCTTTGTGGGAACTTGTGAATGTTAGTTTACAAAGAATACCCTGACCTGTAAAGAAGAGTAATGGGCATGATTTTATCTTTCACATCGACACACTTGTGGAAGTTAGTTTTCTGCTTCAACACCAAACAAAACTAAAAAGCAATCTCGTTTTCTGGTAGTTGGGAATCTCCGAGCTCTGTGTCGACAATTCAGCCAAGAATAGACCTCACCCTAGGTAGTTGGGAATCTCCGAGCTCTGTGTCGACAATTCAGCCAAGAATAAACCTCACTCTAGGTAGTTGGGAATCTCCGAGCTCTGTGTCGACAATTCAGCCAAAAATATACTTCACCCTAGGTAGTTGGAAATCTCCGAGCTCTGTGTCGACAATTCAGCCAAGAATAGACCTCACCCTAGGTAGTTGGGAATCTCCGAGCTCTGTGTCGACAATTCAGCCAAGAATTCCTCACCCTATCCATCCTTTACACTGAATTTGTGAGTAAACTGAAACGATTTGCCTTATGTTATATGGCACTTGAAGAATTGTTTTATTTTCAAATAGGGTAAGGGAGGGTGCAACAAAACACACGTTTACAAAAGGGGTGTTATACAAAATTTTTGCGAGTCTCTAGTCTACAAAAAAATTTTTATTGCACACATTTCTAGGGGTGTAAAGAAGTAATCTGAACACTATAATACGAAGATTAAATAGTTCAATGTACTTCAAATTTATACTTTAAAAAAGCAATATTATTTTAATATAACATTCAAATATATTCATACACGAGTCTAGAAAGCTCATTTTATTCGTTTTACAATGGGTTATCTGTATTCGCCCTTCCCTGGTATAGAAACCAGATTTTAGTATCACAACACCCAATTTTAACGCTGAGCCATATGAAGCATGCAAGAAGAGAAAGAAAAAGACAGTACTACGTCATGTCTGAAATTTGAATTGGTCATTTACATGACGGTACAGTTACTTAAGTGAAGCCTCATGCGTTTATTTATATTAGTATTAAAGTATTGGAATAAAGACAGGATAAAAGTAATAGTAATAATGTTATAGGGGATGGTTCATGTGGCGTTATACGATGAACTATATTTGGAATAGTTTAAAAGTAACTGGAACAACAATGACTTAGCGTCATTTATGTGATATTCTCCATAAAGCCAAAGAGACGGGGTCTTGTTTATTCACGTAACTTATACAGGTAATATCTCCCCTACTTTCGTTTATGGAAAACTGTATCTTTCTCATTTCATCAGCAATGGCATATATTTGTATTCCTTTAGTCACAACAACAATTCCCATTCCCATATGTTTAAAACTAAAATTATATATATGCACAATGAAGAATAATTATTTGCTACATAACTCTTGAGTAGGCTCGTGCAAAAGCCATGCAAACACTAAAAGTATTGACTGGGTCATATAATAACCCCATCGGAATTCTTGAAAACATTCTTTACCAATTGATGCAACATATTACTTGTGAAAGGGTCCTTAATAACTTACGAGTCAAACAAAAATTAACATAAAATGTTATTAGTATTACAATTAATATCATTAATTAATCAAAGATTGCCGAATTACTTTATTTATATTACAAATGAAATGAGTGATTTAACCCATATCTAGGTCACAGGATAATGACAATAGCCACTCGATTAATACATAGTTAATGATGGCTGAGTTGATTGAGATAATGCCTAAAACATATGCATTGGGACTAACTGTACTAAGGTGATTAACTTTTGCTAGCTAGGAATTAGAAAACTCTGATGAAAGGGTGTTGTCAACCTTACCTTGTGAGGTGTTGAGTGTCCTTCATCAACAAAGAAGTCATCCAACTCTTGGTGAGGAATGCTCATGATCTAGCTGAGTCGTGAAATTTCACCAGAACCTCCCATGGAGTACTCAACAGTACACTTGTCTGTAGTCAGAGGGAGTTTTACTCTTAGGATGTAGACAATCTGAAATTGATAAGTCCAATTTCATGAGTTTTGCCTGTATTTATTTTTCTGAGGGACTAATTGTACTAAGTTGATTTGCTTTTGTACGGCAATACAATAAGCTTCCTAGTTCTGCTAATGACTTTGGCAGTTGTCTAATGCAGTAAATATAATTTACTGTTATATTATTATATCTAGTCTAGGTTAATATGAGAGATTTAATGATAAGTATGCTGATGCCCAAAAGAAGCCCACTGAGTATCTGCTGTTTTTTAAGAAATCACGAGTTGTGCTCAGAATTGTGTCATCCCAATGAACAATACTACACAAACAATTAACAAACCTATTTGTTCAATATTTCAAATGTATAGTACTGTACAAAAGTGTTAGAACAAGATAATATTTTATCATTCTTTACATTTTATGAGACTAATTCTTTCATGCCATTACGGAATGTAAATTTCAACACTATGGTAATGTTTCACTGATCCCTGGTGACAAGTTAATGAACCAAGGTGAGAATATTTATTGATCTTTAGAATTCCCATATACTTGTACCAGGGTCATATTATAAGGGTTCTGCTTGAATGAACATACTGATCAAATTTAGGGTCTAAAATAACTGCCACGGTACTCCATGCAGTGCGTGAACTCTACAGAAATAAGTTACTATATAGTACCAGTATATGTTAGAATAAATTACTTTAATAGGAATTCACAAATAAACCTTGATAAAAAATAGTTTATAACGTTGTATATTAAATTCTGTTGTCATGCCATGGCTCAAAAACGTTGAGAATCATCAGTAGAGCAGAGACTTCACATAAAAAACTTTACGTGATGATGGTTGGACTCTCCGATAGCTCGCTGCAAATTTGAAATGCCCTGCAAACACTTTCAAGTGCACCCTAAAAACAGAAGTAAGTAACTGAAAATAGGAAAGGAAGAGACAGAACATCTAAACTCAATAATACTGACGTTAAGTATCTTCCTTTATACAACCTTCGGGATAGAAGAAAGACTGACACTGATCTTAAGCATGAGATACACAACCATGTACCAAATGAAAGAAAAGTGTCCAGATCTATTGTATCAAGATAAGTCAACGAGAATGGACTATTTGTTCACGTAACAGTTAATAAAAAATCTTTACTTCGATCTCCAAGTATTGTCAAGAGACTGAAATTTGCTATGAAGTACAAAAACTGAACTGGTGATGATTGAAAAAAAGGTGTTGTGGATATATAAGTCCAAGTTCGAAACATTTTATTCAAAGCGTAGGTTGTACAGCCAGTGTAAAAAGTAAAAGATACTTACCTTAATGCATACCACCTACCATGAATCATGTTGGAGACAATGTGATGTTGTTGTTGTTATTTTTTTGGGGAGGGATCTGCTGAGGCGATATGAGATAGTTGCGAAATAGATGGAATAATGGACCAGTGCAAGTACCATAAGATAATGATCTGTCATGGTATATCCAGTGGTTTGCGTATTATTGGTAAAGCATTCTAATACTAAAAAAATAAAATTGTAATAATAATAATGACACCAAACATTCATCCAACCTATGTATAAATTACTTAGCTAAGAACTAAGTTGCTGGAATCATTGAATGGCCCACATAAAGCCCCAATCTCAACCCAATTGAGCTGATCTGGTATTTAATATATCAAAAAACTTGATAAATCAAAAGTTACTTTCAAAGAAACTTTATGGGAATGTATCAGGGAAATTTTGATCAAATATGTTACAACAATACCTGAAAGACTGTCTGCAGTTGTTAGAGAAGTAGACACACAAAAAATATTAACTGTTTGCTGAATTCAAGCACTTCGACTGAGTTTCTGTTGTACTAAGTTAAAGATTAATAAAATTTTGATTTTTTTTCTGTGATTTACGTTCCATTTTTCTTTGAAAGTAGCCTGAAATTATTTCTTGGCTTTGTTCTAACTCTTTACCACATTACTGTAACTCATACTTTATATGTTCCTAACGACTTATTGGGGTAAAAAATTAAATTCTTATTTTCTTATGCATCAGTGCATAAGGTACCAACAATGCTAATCTTAAGCCTGGCTATGAAATTGTTTTGACTGAAAACTCTAAATTAGGTTTAATTATGTTGGCTAACTTATTTTGTGATATCTGAAAATAAGTTTCACGAATCACAATCATAGTATGTTATAACGTAGGACGACTTGCTAAAAGTAAAATAACATGACAACAGAGGCAATCTGCCTATGTCTACCAGTAGATGTGACGTGGTACAAATATATGTACATGGCAATATACCTATTAATACGGATATATATATGGTGTTACAAAAGTGTACAGGACCTGGAGGTATATGTATAAAAACCGAAACATCAGTCACTAAAAAACTGAGGAAGTGAATGTCTTAAGTAATCAGGAGCTAAAAGTCTGTGTATAAAACACCGAAACATCACAATTAATACATTGCACGCTTCAAGAAGTCGCGAGATGAAAAACTATTCATATATTGTATCAATATATAAATCACTACAAGACCTAAAAAAGTGATTTCTTAAGAAGTCACGACCTGACAAACTAAACATATAAATATCAAACATAAATCACCACAAGATCTTACAAAATGAATGTTGTAAGCAATCAGAAGTTGAAAATCTGTGTTTATATATATAGTACCGACACATAAATCACTACAAGGTTTAAAACTGTTATTTTTAAGATGTCATGATCTGAGCATCTATGTCTTTAACACCGAACATCAATGACTATAAGAACAAATAATAGATAACAGTCCAGTTCAACCAGCTATATATACATTTTCCCAGGACTATTAATGAAACACTATACACACCATTCAATGATCGAATTAGCGACAGTCTATCTTACAGCAATATGTATGAACATCCTAATCTAAACACTGCGGGATCAATTTCTACTCTACTGTGCCACGTTCCAGTATCTAACGTTAGCGCACAGAAGATTAGCATTTCAAATCATTGTAATATGGCGACCACCACTGTATTGAATGATGGATAATGGGATTGTTATCAATTCTGAAAAAAAAAAAATTAAATGTATAGTTACCGCAACCCTTGGGACAACTAAGTCCGCGATATTCACTCTGAGAGCTGCTACTTCACCAATAACAAGTAAATTTGAATTATCAACAACTCCAGCGAAAGCTGCTACTGGCCAACTATCGCTTAACGCTTTCTCGTCTATTCCCCGTAGAAATTGACACAGTTTCTACAGCGTTTCACTATTACGTTCACTACCACCCGTTATTCCAAATAGACGACCCGAAGCCGCATGAGATGACCTAGCCTGAAGAATAATTGTAAACCATTGTTCTAGATACTAATGAAAAACAAAAGATGTCTAATGCTGAGCTCTGAACTTGAATACTTAGAGACTGAAATAAATCTCCAGGTCAGTGGTTCTTGTTTTACGTCCCGCAGGCCACACAATGCCCTCGAAAGCCTCACTCGTGACCTGCATTATAATCAGATAACGCAAAAGTAAGTAAAACTGTATCTGGAAAATGATGTTTCTCAACAAACCCATACCCGGCTTTATGAGATCCACTGTTAGAAATAAATGGGAACACCTGACCTACAAGAAAATGGCTCCGAAACTTGTGTATATCACGTGTTTTTAATAAAGTAAACACAATTGTCGTTGCACACAAAGTAAAGCCCCGAAATAAACTGGACACGAGTTTAGAACCACTTTAGCCCTCAAATTACTGACTTTCTTTTTTATACCTTTCACTACCGGTAGGGTCCACATCACACTAATTAATTTTACGTTTCTGCCTCCTTCAACACTTATTGTAAAACGAGATTCAATTACATTTCTTATTTTGTAATAGCATCTATAAAAACAGCTGCTAACATTTTATTAGAATAATAAATACAATTATTATTAAATAGTTTTAACTATGAGTAAACTGGAAAACTACAGAAAACTTCTTTGACCACTCTGACCTGGGTATTCATTGGCTACCCTCACTGCTAGCGGTATTTTTGGTCCTTAACCCAAGAATACCTGACGAGATTGTGCCTGATTAGTAATATTACCAAGCGATGAAGTAGAACTTTCACATATAAAGCTTCATGCACCATGCTATCAGTCTATCGCAGATGGACAATAAAGTTACTATTAATCAGTGATGTCGAGAAACCCACTTGTTGAGAAATTTATATGAATGAATCGTTTGGGTTGAGAAAATATTTTACATAGAAGAGCGAAGAAGGTCGAAACGTTGTTCGCTCTTCTATGTAAAATATTTTCTCAACCCAAACGAGCCGTTTTTGCATATAAAGTTACTATTAATTAATAGTTTTTTTTGTTTTGTTTTTTGGAATTTCGCACAAAGCTACTCGAGGGCTATCTGTGCTAGTGGGATTGACCGTAACATTATGACGCCCCCACGGCTGGGAGGGCGAGCATGTTTAGCGCGACGCGGGCGCTTTTAATTAATAGTACTTACACATTTAAATTTTTATCTTAAATCTAGCTAACAATATAAATAACTAAAATACATAAACTTAATTATATTTAACACTTTAAATTAGTATAAATAGCAGAAACACACCGAAACTAACGACTTATTTAGTAACAGCATGTCTGTAAACTTCTAGTGCTAAAAAGCGGGTTTAGATGCCCGTGCTGACAAAGCAGAGATAGCTCATTGTGTAGCTTGGTGTTTAACTATAAATGAGCTTATTTAGTATGTAGCATATTCCAGTTAGATGTGCACAGAACTATGTCACAGCCTGCCAGTGTGAATACATGACCACGAATGCAACTTGTGTATTTTATCCGCCTCAATCCACAATAATGTTTGAGTGTGATCTTGCTAAAAAAATAGTCTGTCCAACTGCTAGACTTGAAGAGGGGATGGAGTGGGTAAAGTAAAGCCAAAAATGACCAGTTCTTAAACGTGGAAAGATAATCTATAAAAGATTAGCACAGAATTTCAGAAAAATCCCAGATATCAGATATAGTTTTAAATTTATATGATGTGATAAATGCTTAGACGGCAGTCGGCGTAGGTAAGATAAGTACACAGAATTTACACAGACACACACACATATATATACTATATTTACTGTAAAGGGCACACCTCGGAGAACAACGACGGACATAGTATTCTTGTGTACCTCCAAAGTCCAAACTACAGCTGGATAACATACAAACAATTGGGACTTGTTATGAACGTACTGCACCTCATTAAATGTTAATTAAGCGATACTTCAATCATTTTTGTAAGGCCTAATAAATACAGTAGTGTGTAAACGTGTTAGGACAAAGGAATATTTTATCATTATTTCCATTTTATGGAGCTAATTCATTTATGTCATTACAGAAACTAAATTTTAACACTGTGTTAATGCTTCACTGATCTCTGTTGACAGTTAAATGAGCCAAGGTGAGAACAATTATCATTCTTTAGAATTCCCATATACCTGTACCAAGGGCACGTTATAAGGGTTCTGCACGAATGAGCATACTGATCAAATTTAGGGCCTGAATTAATGTCTTGGTACCCCATGAGATGTGTTATAAGAGGGATGTATCATACCTTAAAATATACTGTTTAAAAACTTTGCGCGAAATTCAAAACAAGCAAACTATGAGGCTAATAAAGAAAGAAATAATTAAAAGTTCAAATCTATTACGTAAGATCACGCAGTTTTGATGAAAAAAAAGTATTTTGTTCCATAAATATGCATAATGATAAAGTCCATAAACAAAGTAAATAATATCGACACGTTATGTGTGAAAATGCTTCGGTTGTAGTTTTGTTTTTGTCCTCCGAGCTCTGTTGTATCGTCGGGTATTAGACGATAATAAATAAATGAAGATACAACATTAAATTAGCTTAGTTGTTGTTTGAATTAAGCACAAAGCTACACAATGGGCTCTCTGTGCTCTGCCCACCACGGCTATTGAAACCCGGTTTATAGAGTTGTAAGTCCACATACATACTGCTGAACCACTGGGGCTATCAGCTTAGTGAAACTGAGACATTATTGCGAAATCTTGCCAACATATTATAGAACAGAATGCTCTCAGTGGCACAGCGGTATGTCTTCGAACCTACAACGTTAAAAACCAGGTTTTGATAACCGAAGTAGGCAGAGCACTGATAGCCCATTGTGTAGCTTTGTGTTTAATTCAGAACAACAATATAGAACAGAAAAGAAATTATTTTTAATTATCCCTTGAAACGGTATTTTCTCCTTTGCACAATTGAACAAGAAACTACCCAAAATTTTACAAGCTTTTTTAAGGGTACCCACAACATACAATATAATTTTGAAACACTGATATGTGAAATAATATATTTATTTTGATTATATTTGTTTGTTTTGAATTTCGCGCAAAGCTACACCAGGGCTATCTGCGCTAGCCATCCCTAATTTAACAGTGTAAGACTAGAGGGAAGGCAGCTAGTCATCACCACCCACCGCCAACTCTTGGGCTACTCTTTTACCAACGAATAGTGCATTGACCGCCACATTATAACGCCCCCACGTCTGAAAGGGCGAGCATGTTTGGTGCGACCGGGATTCGAACCCGCGATCCTCAGATTACGAGTCGAACGCCTTAACCCAGCTGGCCATGCCGGGCCTGTAGCATTGTTGTAAAGTACTCCACTTCAGAAAATAAAGACTACAGCATTAAAATATAATACATCGGACAAATGAGAATGCTAGTAACTACAACTTGCGTTACATTTTCGGGCTCTACATGCCACTGTATTGATTTTAAGTTGATATATATAGAATATTAATACTCAACAGTCAAATAAAATAAATAAAAATGATTGCGTTAAAAATAGAAAATCCAAACCTCTGACTAATAATATTTTCTAATAAACAAAAATATTCTTAAACAAAAACGCTGCACACATTAAAAGGATCCCCAGGGTACAGGCTATAATGAAGGATATAAAATGTACCCCATGTTTGGAGGTGACTGTGGAATAGGACCAACAATGCGGTGGGGATGCACCGTCTATCAGTCTTTTAGCAGAAATATAATTACTATAATTAGTTCGCTAGACTAAATTATAATTTACACAATTTGTCTACTAGTTAAGATGTCAATGACACTTAACTGCATAAAAATTGAACAAGGAATTTTCTTCTTGCGGAGTTCGTTGCGCATAAATTTGCAGGAATTTTGTAGTAGCTCGATCTTCGTAAGTTAAACGTATGTTTTTACTTCAGTATGATGATAAAGTGACCAAAACCATCGAAAATCACGATACCGAAACGGTTATGACAAGAAACTGTATGCAACAAATGTCTCTTCCGAAATTAATAAGAATGACCTAGGTATAATGCTTGTATGAAAAGCGAAAAAATACTCTTTCTGAAGTGGTATTCTCAATAGGGACGTCTACCACTCAAAATGACTGTATAGATAGAGATAGCACCTAAATATAAAACATGTTGAATCACAACATTATTGCCTACTCGTTATTCAATGTTATATATATCTAAATCGACTCTCCTAAGATATATAAACGTATTGTTCCAATTAACCAAGAAAATATTCTTCACCCCATACTATCTACCAAGAACATGCCAGTCAAAAGAAGCAACTTCATCCATCTTGGGTTCTCAAAGGACCTTTTCCCGGAGATGACCATACTATCATCTCTCTGCAAGCCTCAAGCATTAGCAGCTTGTCAACTCTAAATCAATGAACTGCCCGCCATTTTACGTTTATGAACGTGAATTTCCAACTTCACCACTTCCAGAAATTATAGAATCGTGATCACTATAAAATAAGACCAGCATATGGCCGGAAGAGAGACACCTGACCCTAACATTCTTGGGAAAAAATCTTACCGCATTTTTAGTTTCTTTTCTCTCAGTATAAAGAAGAAACAAAACTAATTGGTCGAAACCATTAATTTTTTATATAAAATAGGAGATCCCGAGCAGTGATTAGTAGTCAGATGTAATGTTGATGTTTCTGTGTGTGGCTCGTATGTTATCACGGTCTTTATATAAACAATAAACTCATGGATGTCCAAATAAGTCGGTTCATATCCAGTTCAGAAGAATGTGTGTAAAAGCCAGTCATAAAAAAATTAAAGAAAGTTTAAGAAATAATGCACTTCTGTTAGAAAAACCTTTAAAAATAAAATATTCTGCTAATTTGCAGTTTGTAGACCCAGTAAATTAATGAGATCAATTTCAATTTAGCATCAGTGTTTAACAGAATGCGTTATGTTATTAGTTCAGCGTTCGTTAACCTGGAAAACCATGTGCCGCATTTGCCGGCTAAATACCATGTTTATGACCTGTTTTTTGCACGGTTTATGGTTGAACTTGTAGGTGTATAAAGCAAAGCAAACACGTCCATTTTATTTGTGTAGGAAAACAAATACAATAAAAAATCATATTATGATTCCAAACTATAAAAGTAGAATTTATTTTTACATGAATAATGAATGACAAACGTTAAAATTAAGCAAACACAAATAAATAAGTAATTCATGTTTGAAATGTTATTAATTCTTGAAAAACATTAGTGAAATAATATCAAAATACAGTAATAATCGATATACGAGGTAGTTGCGTTCCTGAAGCTTCGTTTGTATATTGAAAAACGTATACATTATTTATATGAAGATGCGTTCCTTGCCTTCGTGACTTACCATTTCATACTATATAAACACTTCATAATTCACCATTTTTATTTGTAACAAAGACAAGTTATTTGAAAATATATTATACAGTATTTTAAAATTAAAAACTGGCATAAAAATAAACACAGTATGCTGTCACCATGCCTCTCTCTATTCATGACTTCGTTGTGGAGAGGGCTGACGTGCTACACTGATAACGACAGTCCAGGTTGAGGCTTTCCTTCCTCCGTTTGTGAAGAGGAATAAATAAGTGAGAAATGTTTCGCCTTCTTCCGCTTCACAGACATGTAAAGAATCCTGTCCAACACATCAAACCTGACAGCTGAGATGAATGTTAAATAATATATGACCATTTCGATGCGCAACGCTAAAGGAAATAACGTTAACAGGCGGTATTAATACAGAACGTGGATATTCTATGGTACATTTCATGCACCGTTAATCGAGAACTATGAGCGCTAAACTAGAGAAAAGGCAGCTAGTCAGTATCACCCACCGCCAACTCTCGGCCCAAAAGTGTGGAAAGTCGTCTTTTGTTTTTCTTTTCTTTTGGTAAGAGACTCGAACATGGTAATTTCAGATTCAGCACGCTAACCTCTGAGCCGCGCTTGGCCTCAATACAGAGATAAATATACTTAGTGTGAAAGATTCGCTATATTAAAATACTGGTTAAGAACCTACACGTTTGTTATATTGCACACTTTCAACGATTCAATTGTAGCACACAGACGCTATGACATATTATGGTTGGTAATTGCATCATAGTGCGTACATATTGAAAATGGTAACCCAGTTTACATGTTGCTTATTACGCTGAACTGCTCGAGATGCCATAAGACAAATGTAATATTATGAACTGCTGAATACGTGACACTTATAAATACAATAGTACTGTCTGTACTATGCCCATGTAACACCTTTGCGGGGTGTTGACAGATCTTCACCAGATTTGGTATAGAGGTTCAATTATTGTATGGAAATATAAATTTTCAATTTTGCATTTTATGGATTTTATGAACGTTTTCGCATTTTTAACCACTGTTTCGCCTGCTGTTGACGAATTTTCACCAAATTCGATATGAATGTTTGTTGGGTTTGTGTGAAGAATGATATAAATTTGCGACTTCATTAGTTGTGTTTTGCAGCTTCTATGAGCGTTTTAAAGTTTTTTTACAATTACATATAAAGGAGACAACTTCTTATGTCCTAATATAACCTTTCATTAAGCATGAATTTACATAACTTCCATCCAGAGGACGGGTATTCCAGCTAGTATATTGATAAAGTAAGACGAGCACAATTAATAAGCCATGAGATTTACAAATCTTACAAACAAACACAAATGCCATTTGTAAGATTTATTAAACTCCAGCAAAGATAGATAGAGAAAGGGGTGGACGAGGTCAGAGTCAGTTACCCAGAGCTGAAACAATGAAGCTGTACAAACCAAACAACAAACTATACGTACACTGTATAGGTAAGAAACAATAGGGCTGGTTGTATCTTAGAGTGGTTAGTGTGACCGAACGGTGAATTGGAGAATGCATACTTCTTGGCCATACAGATGCCGTCAGAGTGCCCCTCGCACTATGAGGCCAAGAATACGCTACAACAGTGATGGTCAAATCCACCTATTCAATGAAACAAGAACAGCCTGAAAGTCGGTGGTATATTCTACTGACTAGACTATCAGTTTAAAATAAGGCCAGCTACAGTGCTAATAGTTCTTATGTAACTTTGCACGAAATTCTTAGAAGTAACAGTAAAACTTCGATACAAAGAATAACTTGAAGAATAGTAAGAGAACTGGCTGACAAACAAGCACACAGACCTTAGTACTAAAGTGAAAAAAAAGTTCACGTACTTTCAAAGAGTGGCCAGTATTGGAGATGAAGAAAACAACACCCTTTGAAAGCTCCTGCGTTTCTCAATATTTTACCTGAACAACATTTTCTGCATGTAATGGACTAAACGGCCAGGTCAGAGACCCCTGAAGTTCAGGCAAAATTGTCCGCAATCTTAAAATGCAAACCAGCCAGAGGGAAGACAGAAATTCTGCAGCACAAACAGCCTCAAGAGACTACTCTTACTAATCGAATATTAAGGTTTACTGCACAACTGAAAGCATAAAGTTTGTTTGTTGGCAACACATCTTAAAAGAGACTTACAGATCTACAGTCTGACAGCTAACTATGAGTAAGTTTTTTCGAAATTGAATGCCCGTATTTAATTCCTTTTCCCGTGCATACAATATTTTGAGATCATAAAAATTGTGAAAATGAAATCGGCTGAACATTCTCTACCAGATATCGTGTCTTATCTGATTATCTACACTTTCCTCAAACTTTTGTCTACTTACATATTGTTAAATGCCAAATAACTGTGACTAATACATATCGAGTTCAATACTTCGCCCACGTTTTACATTTATCACGTACCGAAAACACAAAACGCAAATATCGACGGAAAAAAAATTGTAATGGACTAAATAACCTCTTTACAAATAATGCCATATTACTATCCACAATATTTGTAAAATTTGGAAGGTATCTCACCAAACCTTAAACCAAGGCTCGAAGAATCCTGAGTGCCAGGTTCTCATGGCGCCTACAAATTTAATCGTGACTTCTAGTATTGTAGACAGTGATTATCATTCTTAGTTTATGCTGTTTCTGTTTTTTGAAAATTCCGGCTCAGCAACTTTTTACCTTGGATCAGTAATTGACTTCTGCGTTGACCTGTGTTACATAGTAAACGCGTAATATACAAGATGAACAACGCTTTGTAGTCTCGCGATGTGTACAGGTTTATGCATGTGTTTCTCGCTCATAAATTGTTAACTCTCTCAGCCGGGCTCGGTCTCTTGGGTCGACCTCGTAACCTTATTGTGCTTGTTATAGTTTTCATACTATAGCTTTTAACACAGTAAATGTATTCTTCGCAATTTTGGCAGACGTTTAGCAAACGTTCAGCTCTTTTGTATGTGAAAAATCAAATTTTTTATAAAGCATTTTCATTAAATATTTGTCCATAAATATAGAAAATATATCCAAGTGTTAAGTGATTTTCATGTTAAGATTAAAATACTTTTCTTCGTCTTAAAATCGAAACTTTTACTTTTATTATTCTTTAGACCTCCTGAACAAATTTCTGATTTTTTCAATAAAGCTCTAATTTATCTGTTATTGTCTCTACACTAATTTATACAAGGCCAGTCAAACTGACCGACCTTAGAAATCACAAAAAAAGAAAATGAAATTAATCTAAATTAACTTTTTCCTTCCTAGAATGACTTCATATTGTAAGATAAAACTACATTTGTTTGTTCTAAGTAGCTTTAAACTCGAAACAGTATTCGTCTGTTTATACTTTGATTGCTTTATTGCCCCTGAACAGGTATAATTAATTGCAGCATGAGCTGTACATCATGGGGAAAGTTACCCTATTGAATTACATTAACCACGAGCTGCTTAGATACGTGTCCCGTTAAAACTTTTATTAAAATTTTATTATTTATTTTAACTAATTTAACTTTAACCTAAACAGTTTCTTATTTTATATTTTCATTTCTTTTATATTACTCGATGACATTTAAACTTACTTTTTTATATTAATGATAGTAGTTCATGAAATAATTTTATTTAATTAAATAATCCACCAAAGAACATACAATATAATTCAAACCAGACAAAATAACCACAATTTTTCTGGCTTTCTAAGTATGCGACAAGAAAACTAATTTATTGTCCCTCGCTAGTACAGCAATAAGTCTACGGATTTGCAATGCTAAAATCAGCGGTTCGATTCTCCTCCGTATATGCAGATAACCCGATGTGGCTTTGCTGTAAGAAAACACACACGGCTTTATTTAAGCTATTCAGTATGTTTCCCGTAGGAATCAAACTTGTACTTAAAGAAAACATACAATTCTCTGTACAGAAAATAACGTCATTAGATAGATCGTTTGTCATTTCACAACAGAATATATGATATTAATGTGCATTAAGTTATTGTTTGTGCTTGTTTATATGAAAATATAATTTATACCATTCAATGGTGGTGGAACGTGTAATTATTGGAAATTGTTAACACATGAAACCGTGATACTGGAAAATTCCGCTGGTTCCGTAATTTACGACACCACAAAATCCACACACCGTTTTATTTTCGCTGCAGTTCTAAATAAACATGATGAATGTCACATATTTGTTCTTCACTGACTAACTGCTAAACAAAATTTATATATGACATATAACCTGCATGAATAAAGTAAAAACACTGGAAATGCTTGGTTGGCTGTTACACAACTTAGATTCACCGAAATGTGATACTCCGTATTTTTTTTAATATTGTGCAAAGGAATACAAGAACTACCTGCGCTAATTTAACAGAATAACAGTAGGGGGAATACTTCTAGTCATCACCACCAGCTTGATCTACTCTTTTACCAACGAATAGTGGGATTGATTGCACATCATTACGCCCCCACGGCTGAAAGGACGAACATGTTTGGTGGGACGCGGATTTGAATCCAAAACTCTCAGATTGCGAGTTGAGCACCCTAACCAGTTCTCTGCCAGTTCTCACGTGGATTGGTATAACTGTAAAAGTGTGTGTGTGCACAATTTCTAATAAACAAAACAAGCCCAAACAAAAATAAAAACGCTGCACAAATCAAAAGGATCCCAAGCTATAGGTTATAATGTGGGATATAAAATGTACCCTAGGTTTTGAGATTACTGAAGAAGAGACCCACATTACGGTCTTAAACTTCATTTACCAGTCTCATATGAAGAAATTCATAAATTAAGTAATACAAAAATAAAAATTAGAAGAGCGAAATGTGGGTTAAAAGCCCACAACGTCTCACATCTATATAACCTTTCACTGCCTCCAGACAGTTTTTTAAGAAGGTGAATGCCTCCAAAGTAAAGAAGAAGTAGAAAAACTAAATAATAATAATTGTTTACCATTATGGTGGTAAGGCACTAATAATAAGCCCATATGCGATAAGTGTTGATAAACATAAAAGTAGTGCCAACTTGTTTAAATAACGTCAATTAACTGAAGATTTGTGAAATTTAGGAACAGCAAAAAGAAAAGGTAATCTGCAAAATAATTTGGTTAAGAATAACATTTTTATAATATTTAATAAAATTCTTAATTATTTTATCTTTATATTAGTTAATAAATTTAAATGTTTATGTACTATTGTTTTATCATAATCAATGCATAAAACTTTTTTCAAATGAAACCAAAACTACAGTAAGCTTTATCAATGGGAACAACAACGTATTTCTTTTGTAATACTTGAATGTTATTTTTAACTGATGAAACAATAATTCTAAATGGCATTTCTTTAATTTTATACGGGATAATTTAATTTTAAGTACATAAAACTTCCATTCCATAAACTATCTAGGTGTAAGATGTAGTATAGTAAAGTTTCAAAATATATTCATTAATATTGTTTTAAATTTTAGAATATTTTGCTTATTACATTTTGTGCTAATTCTGTATTTAGATCTTTTTTTAATTATTTCACATAATTGTTTGTCTTGTATAATTTCCAAATTACTAGTAATAACGTGTTTAAGAAAAGCATCAATAAATAAACTATTTCCA
>NC_134826.1:76141253-76172315 GCF_004210375.1 Tachypleus tridentatus
TACAGCTGTCTTCATCAAATACAGCCAGCACCAAGTCATCGTTAAACTCAACAGGACGACCTGAACGTGGCGCAGCATTTAAGTTGTATTCACCAGATCTGAACTTCTGAAGCTACCTTCGACATATTCTTTCATTGAGAGACTCTGCACCATAAACACCTTAAATGTTTCATGTAGTTTCTGCTGCACTATTGCCTTTTTAAAACTCATAAAGCATTATGTGCCTAATGTGTTCCTGACACACACACATTTTGATAAGGGCTTATTTGATTAATGATCTGACAAAATGGAGTTGGTTTAGTTTCTTTTATTTATCTAAACATATTTATACACGTCCTACTCCATATTTTAGTCAGTAAAGCCTTCTACAACGACAGAAATGATGATGCACTTTCTGTATAAAAGTTTCGGACATTACTTATGGGATGACCTGATAGTTTAGATGACTGTATCACTATTTTTATTTTGAATCTATATTAACGAAAAAGAACAGGTAAAAGTATTTTAAAAATATTTTAGTGCCCTAAAATTCTATAGATAATTATAGATGCCACTATAACTCAGGTTATCTAACCTATATAAAAGCCAGTGTGTGTCGCGTCACGTCATGCTTGATTTTTCAAAATAAGAGGAATCATGAAAGCCAAAGTACATTTATTCTGATAAAATAGTTCGTCTAGCGTCTGTCCATTACGATTTTAGTGACTGAGGTGTAAGGGATTTCTGAAGGAGATGACATGAAACCTTGTAAGTGTAGTGAATGTTGGTATGATTTAAAGAAATTAATAAATAACCCTGAAGTAAAAACAGTGTCAAATAACCTAGCCTGGAGATAAGTGTGTAAAATTTATCATGCAAGTAGAAATATTGATCCATTTTAAAATTAAATCATTTCTGAATTTAACCAAGAGAGACTCTAAATTGAAGTCATCAATTCTTTTTTTCAATTCTGTAGCTTACACATTTCATTTTATACTTTCAGTACATAGATTAACAAAAATAGTAGATTATACCTTTGTTGATAAGCAACATCACATAAAAATCATTGTTGAATGCATTGTTATAAAAACACTGGCTTTATATACATTAGAAGCTTTATATAAAAACCACTTCTTTTCTATTTGGTTTTCTGTAGGTTTCCTTATGAAAAAGATGTGCATGCACTTACGCACATGAATAGGTAATAATACCAAGGTGCACGTACACAGCACTCACGTAGTAAGGGTGTAAAATTTCGGGTTTCTAAGTTCTTTCCTCATGGAGTTACGGCAGGCAAATTTTTCTATGTAGTTTATCGCATAAAAAGATACACGTGCATGCGCGAATGCACGTATATCAGAAATAATATCCAGCTGCAAGCTCTCAGGGTCCACTTAGTATGAATACATAATTTCAATTTTTTGGGTTCTTTGCTCTTGGTGATATGACACTTACACAAAAAAAACACCTAGAGATGCGCCCAGTTAATGTAAAGTTTTTTAATTTGATTCTGCTCTGGTGGCAAATTTATCACTAGGCACAAAAGGTGTACACCAAGGGCCTTATTTAGAAGAACCCAAATTAAAAATTAAAAACTGTTGTCTGTTTTTCATTTAGTGTACATAAAAGCAATGTATGTATTTTCACAGCAAAGTATTTGACTTAGATTTCGTCTTAAACCAATTTATATCACCTTAACCATTTCACTTCTGATAAATGACTTGCTTTTTGCTGAAACATTTTGGACTGAAACATCTTTGTACTTATCTTCCACTCCTCATAACAAATTTAAGAGTAACTTTTAGACAACTTAAAAATTAAATAACTTTAAAAGAACAAAATTTCGTATTTCCAGCATTTACAGTTTCCCTCTGGTGCAGCGGTAAATCTACAAATTTACAATGCTGAAATTAGAGGTTCAGTTCCCCTCGGTGGACTCAGCAGATAGCCTGATGTGGCTTTGCCATAAGAAAAACACACAGACCATTTTTATAATTCAATAATGTTTTTACATTTCAATAATTCATATACAACAACAGGCTTCCCAACCCTTCAGGAAATTTGCCAAATATCCCTAACTCTCTAAAAATAAATTTGCTTGCAAATGAACACACTTTTGTGTTTCACTAAATAAGCAAGTAGTCACAAAAAAAAATGTAACACTTAGGTATGCTAAAATAATTTGCTTTTAATAATTCTAGCAGATATAGTGAAAATCGTTATAATAAAATAAATACAAATTGAACTAATTATCTCTTTTAAAATTAGAATGTTTAATTTATCATTTTTATACACACATTTTTAAAATAAAAGTTTGTCATTACAATAATACCGCGTTAACGCCAAGGAGTGGTTCCTGTGAACAGAGCTGTGAATGAAACAGCTCTAAACAGGATCATTTTAATAATATATATATGGAGATATGTAACTGAAGCCATTGTTTCTTATCTGTGAATGCTGTATACGTGAGTTATTTAGGTGCTGGTAAGTTTAATGTGCATTACTCACTATACATGTAGTTTTCTCCTACGTTTACAACTATATCAGTTCTACCCAATAAAATGCAAGGATTTCGTCTATCAAAGGACATATTGTGTTAAGTTGTTTTCTATATAGAGATTTATAGACCTCTTCTTAATAAACTGTCTTTCTTTTTTTCTCCTTCGAGAACGATATCGTGTAGATGGATGATGTTTTAAGGGTTAATATTGCTTAGACATAAATGCCTGAAAGTTGTGATAGTTACGTGACATTTTCTGCTTTTTTGCATGTTATTTTTGTATATTCTTTGTTGCATTACTTTATTAAATAAAAGGTATAAAAGGTATTTAGTACACTACTACCATTAGTATAAAAAGTAGTGTTCGGAGAGTTATGGATTTTTATTTTATTTTTCTCTCGTAAAAAAAATATAAAATTTCAAGGACACAGGAGCCTATAATATATCAGCAGTGAGTTAGCGTACCTTAGTAATTTTTGATGTATAAACTGTCGTTCTCCTTCACATTCCATTTGCCTTACCCCTAAAAAAATCAATAATTAACCTCACTCTTTTTCTTTTCATTGAGCTTGGCATGGCCAAGTGGTTAAGGCACTCAACTCGTAATCCGTGGGTTCGAATCCCCGTCACTCCAAATACGCTCGCCCTTTCAGACGTGAGGACGTTATAGTGTGACGGACAACCCCACTATTCGTTGGTAAAAGAGTAGCCCAAGAGTTGGCAGTGGGTGTTGACGACTAGCTGCCTTCCCTCTAGTCTTACACTGCTAAATTAGAGATGGCTAATGCAGGCAGCCCTCGTGTAGTTTTGCGTGAAATTCAAAAAACAAACAAATTCTTCTTCTTTTTTCCTAATCGGGTTATTCCATGAACGAAATCAAGGTGCGAATGAGTGAACTACGTTAAGCAAGGTCTTTATTTTATTTTTACAGCGTTTTCGAAATATTTTTATTTAATTACATAAACTGCGATTAACCAATAATTATATATCAAGGCCCAGCATAGCCAGGTCGTTAAGGCACTCGGCTCGTAATCTGAGGGTAGTGGGTTCGAATCCCAGTCACGCCAAATATGCTCGCCCTTTCAGCCATGAGGGGTTTATAAAGTGATGGTGAATTCCACTGTTCGTTGGCCAAAGAGTAGCTCAAGAAGAATAAAGAACGAAGAAAATCTCTGGCAGTTAAAATCTATAACTAAAGAATGATACATCTTTATCTACATATATTCAGTAATTCTTGATGACGAGAAACCCACTTAAAATAATAATGTATGTCAGAACGGCTGGTGTGGGTGTTAACGCTGTTATTGATAAAGAGAGAACAACGTTTCGACCTTCCTCGGTCATCTTCAGGTTAAGAAAGAGAGAGTTTGAATGTGACCGTTGACGGACACATGTTTAGGGGACGAGAGTATAAAAGGGTACGGGATTGTAGGGGGCGTTGAAGTTGGATGTTAGGTTATTAATTAGTATAGGTATAAAGTTGTTCCTTTATATTAGTTTAATTTTGGTTTTAGTTGCTGTATAAGTAGGGCTTCTTTGACTTTGTGTTTGTTTATATTTGTTTCCCTACTTAATATCTGGGTGTTTTCTATAGCTATGTTGTGTTTATTTGATTTACAGTGTTCAAATACGTGTGAAGGTATTGAGTGTGTGTGTGTTCTTTAAGTCCAGTTTTCATTTTTCTGCTTGTTTCTCCAATATAGAAGTCGTGGCAGTTGTTGCATTATATTTTATAAATAATGTTGGTGTTGTGTTTGTCAATGTATTTTTTACATAGTATGAACTTTAGTTTTGTACCTGGTTTTTGAATAAATTTGGTGTTTACTGGAATATTATGTTTTATTACAAGTTTTTCCAAGTGTTGTTTTTTTTTTTCGCTGATGGTTGGAACATATGGTATGCAGCAGTATACGGTTTTATAGTTTGTTGTATCTTGGGATTTATTGTTGCTTGTTTGCTGTTGGTCTAGGTGTGTGCGTATAATTGTTTTCCATGATTTTTTGAGAAAGTTTGTTAATGTTGATGAGTGTTGTTTTATTTTGTTGATTTAATTTTATCAGGTGAACATAGTTTTGTGGCTGTGTTTATTTGGTTTCTTAATATGTTGAGTTTTTGTTTTGTTTCATGTGCTGAATCCCAGGCAATGTATAATCCAGTATGGGTGATTTTTGTGTGGATTTCTGTTTTGAATTGTGTATCAATTCTAGTGATTTTGAGGTTAATAAATGCTATTTGTTTAGTTTTTTTCCCATTCACAAGTGAACTTTATGTTGGGGTATATCGAGTAAATGTGATTGAAATAACTGTGTGTTCTGTAGATGTGAATCCAGCAATTGTATCATCAACATATCTGTATCACTATAGCGGTGGGTGTAAGGCTGAATTTATCGCTTGTGATTCAATCTGTGTCATAAAAATGTTAGCTAGAACTGGTGACGCAGGACTCCCCATACTTAAGCCACTTATTTTGAGGTAGTTTTGGTTATTAAACATAAAGTTAGTTTTGGTGGTAGTGAATTCTATAAGGGCTGCTAACTGGTTGATGAGTATGTTTGTCAATGGGTTTGGGTCTTGGATATAAAGTTGTAAAGCTATCTTGCAGGCTCCAGTTGTTGAGACTTCTGTAAAGAGGGAGATTACATCAAAACTGGTGGTTTCTGGCTGCCTTTAATCTAAGAGCTATTTTGTTATCTTTTGACTTGAAGGTGTATGATGGCATCTTCCAGTAGAGACTGGTATCATTCATGTTGAAAACTTGTTTGATGGAGTAGCCACCCTCCCTGATTATCATATTCAACTCCTCCACCATATAGTATCTGAGCTCGCTGTCTCCTCTGTCAGCTTGACATTTTGCAGGTTATAACATTTCTTGAAACATTCCTTAAACATATCAACAGGACCTTAGAATAGTCCTTTGACACTCTAACATTATTTCAAACCTTCTCATGGATACTTGTTTTCTTCTGCACCAGCAAAAAGGATATGGAGGTGTTCCATTAGTTATGGTTCTCTAATCAAACATTCGATCTATGAAGTCAATCGCATCCCTTTCTTTTGTGATACGAAAGAAACTTCCAGGGTTTACTACTTGTGATATCTGCTTGATATTCTTGGCATTTGTGATGGTCACAACAACCTGAATGGTGCGAGACCTAAAAAACAAGCAATGGCGACGGATTTCTACCCTTTTCAGTACGCTTTATCATGTCCATTTTTGTATCCAATGTTATTACTTGGCGAGAATATTTTACTGGGGTAGCGGTTAAGCTTCAGGAAACTTTCTTGCTAGATATTTCAAAGATTAAGGTAGATTATGGCTGACAAAAGCACAGATAGCTTCACAACATTAGTCAAAAGTTGGAGAATATAGTTTGACCGACAGCCTTGTGGTTGACACTCAGGTGTTGTACAAGAACATGCTTGTAAAAAGAGATTTTACAGCAAACGATTCTTTGATGCAGCTCAATAAAAAAATGGTACATTTTGAATTTTTTCCATTAGCACTCTATTGATTTAAATTGCGTAGCAATGAAAAATAACTTAGTAACTAAAAGTATTTCAATATTATAACAGAGAAAATAACTTTTTATCTATTTCAATTTTGTAATAGAGAAAAATTGTTCCCTAACGTAAAAATTTGCGCACGGCTTTTATATAAATTTGTATTATAGCAAAAAAATGCAAATACAAATCAAACAATATGCTCGTTAACAGTTAATTACGTCACAACAAAGAAACGTAACACAAATTTTGTAAATCGAAAGATATCTGTAGGACTGGGTTTATAAAAAAAACAGTTCTATTGAAATAATTATTTAATGCTACTAGAACTAATATAACATAACATAACTTATAATATCATTGTTTAGGACAACAAGTATTAAAACATTCTTAATGCTATTCTTTAACATTTATATCGTTATCAATTTTTCTCTTGAACTCAGTTAAATTTACTGCTTCCCCAACATCTTAAGGCAACCTATTTCAGAAGCCAACCAGTCTATAAAAAAATAAAACTGTCTTAACTGAAGATGATTCTTACTTTGCTAAAATTTATATCTGTGTTCCTTTGTCCTACTATTCTCGCCGTTAAATAACAAAAAAGATATGCACTAACACCATCAATTCCCGTTACAATTCTAAACATTTCAGTGATATCCTTTCAACTCTTCTTTTCTCAAAGAAAACAATTTCAACCTCTCTTTATATGACAAACCCTCTATCCAAGACACCATTCTAGTAACTCTCCTCTGAACCTTTTTCCAACAATTTAATGTCTTTCATGAGGTAAAGAGCCCGAGATTAAACACAATAATTCAAAAGACCTCTACAATGAAAGTAAAACATGTTTAGACTTATATTTCATATTTTTATACTTACAATATAAAATCTTACTTGCCCTACCACAAACAACAGCAATCTGCTTGGATGGCTTTAGAGTAATCAACCATTATACTAAGATTTTTTTTTCTCATGACACTGTTAAAGTTATTCCAAATGATATCCATAATTAAAATTAAGATAGCCCACACGCATTATCTTCCATTTATTATAATTAACACCCATCGGCCATTGATTTGCCAAACTCACTAAATGTCCTCTTGTAAAGCAACAGTATCCTATTCACAGCTAGAAACACTGAAGACCATAATATCACCAGCAAATTTGAGTAATTTATTGACCATTTCTTTATCTAGTCATTGACGTAGAGCAAAAGAGCAAATATCCTAAGAATAAGCCTTGAGGTACCACACTTGTGACATTAATCCAGCTTGACTGAGCTCTCTACTTTCTTCCATCCAGCCACCCTTCTATGTGATTAGATAAATTACTGCTCAGCTACAGTCAATATACGATAAGCCTCGGAAGCTAAAATTGTGATTAACGCTTATTAATAGGAAAACTACAAAATTTGACCAGGAACATTTATATACTTCAAACATTACAAACTATTCCATTTCAACGAATTACTTCGAACGTTATTACTTCTACGATATCATTGAATATCTTCGCCAGAAGAAGTCAGTCTGTAACTCATATGAGGCTAACCACAAAGAAGACAGCATTAGCTTAGACGAAGTGTAACAATATCAAATCATAATTAATATGATCCTTTTGGACCAGGACCATTGATAAAACATTCAGTTCTGGATCAGATAGAAGATTCAGTATAGTTTGTAAAACCCATATATAAACTAATATTTGTAATATTTATTTTAAGAAAGAAAATTGTGTGTATTAGTCTTGTTGGCAAATATCATAAATTTGATACTTATCGACGATCAATTAACTTTGAAATTAAAATTAAGATTGCCGGCTATTTGAAATCTTAATACGGTAATATACGTAACGTGATAAATCGGAGACTCGTCAGAGATAAATTATAATGTGTAACAAGAGTTAATTGTTTTACAATCCTTTAATGTGGCACCTCCTCGAATGCTTTCTAAAAATTGAGATATAACGACCCTATACAGTAACTTTGATTTACATAATCAGTAACTTTTTCATGGCATGTAATGAGATTTGTTAAGCAAGATTTTCTTTGAGTGAAACATTGTCGACTCTCCAATAAAATTCTAAACTTTGTTAAATCACTTTGCAAAGCATCTTTTATGAGACTTTCCAAAACTTTCCTCACAACTAATGCATGACTAATAGGTCTATAACTACTGAGACTATTTTTATTATCTCTCTTGAAAAGAGGAGTGACATTAACTAACTTCCAATCCTCTGAAATGTGAACACTATTCAAAGACTTACAGAAAATAGTAGCAAATGGCTCACAAATCATTAATATCCTTCAAAATCCTTGAGGAAATATTGTGTGACGTAGGTACCTTATCATTAGTTAAATTTCCCAATTTTTTCTTTACAAGCTCAGAGTTAATGCAATTATATTGTTCTACTCTGCTCCCATTTATCAACTATTGAAAATCATGAATACTGCTTAAATCTTCTAGTGAAGACTGAAGAAAAAGCAGAATTTAATAACTTAGCCATCAAACACAATCCTTCCTTTGTCATTCTACAAGAGTTCTACAACCAACCTAACATTTTCTTATCCTTAATTTAATTAAAGAAATCCGTACTCTTCGTTTTTACATTTTGAGCCAACCTTTTCTTTATAATTTTTTGATGTCCTAACTTTCTATTTGACCAACTCTCGCCCCCTTCCCCAGTGAAAGAGCATTATGTTTGTGGATTTACAAAGCTAGAAACTGTGGTAAACAGGACATGGATAGTCTATTGTGTAGCGTTTTGCTTTATTACAAACAAACACACAAAATTAACTCTTTTATATTTTATAATCCTTTACATCTCTCATCATACTGATCAATTTAAACTTCTTAAATTCGTGGTGCTTTTCTTTAATCTTATCCCTCATACCCTTTGTGAGCAACCTGGGTTTTCACTTGCAGCTGCCCTTTCCTTTCTATAAAGAATATGTTTTTCTTGAATATTTAGAAGTTTCTTCTTAAAATATTTACACATTTCACCAGTATTTCCAAATAACTAAGCTATCAAAATTTACAATAGATACTTTTGTTGCATCTCTTTAAAATGTGCTTTTGAAATTTCAACCAAAACATCATTAATCTTGATCTTCATATACAGCAAAACATCAAATCTAAGAGAGCACTGATTACTTGCGCCCACATTTTCTTTAGTTTCTACCTTCTAATATGTTCTGTATTAGAAGTTAACAATAATTCTAAAACAGCATTATTTATAGTAAGTTCCTTGCCCAATTTGGGAAAAAATCAATTTTGGACAATTTTTTAGAAACATTTCTCCTTCATGGTTTGAACCCAGTGTTTCCCGATCATTCTGTCTGAAATTAAAATCACCCATAACTATAATTCAATTAACAGCTAAAATCTTAATCTCACTGTAAAACTTCTCACTAATTTCATCAGTTTCATCTGGTGGTCTGTAATAAATTCCTACCGAGAATTTTTTCCTTGATATCCACTAACAGAAACCCAAAAATGGATTCAATCTCCTTGTTATTATCCTTAACATTCACAACTTCAATAGGTACGTAACCCACAGATATAGGTACGTAATAGATATAAAGCTATTCCTCCAATCTCTTAATATTCTATCACTATTATATAACCTATAACCTTGTATTACAAACAAATTAGTGTCGTGAAAATCACCTACATTTAACGATGTTTCAGTTATTCACATTATATGAAAATCATACATTTCCAGTGCCATGAAGTCATTTGTTTGTTTTATAATACTTCTAACTAGGGTTCTCAATGGGTCTCACAGTGAAGGGTCCTGGACAATTAATTTATTTTTCAAGGTTCCCATATATAGAATTTAATAAAGTAAAAAAAATAAAAGAGAAAAAAAGCGCCTTAGTATCAATGAAAAATTTTACTTACAATGTGCTCTACGTGTTTATCTTCTGTAAATGGAAAAAGAGCATGTCAATGTTCAATGAAAATTGGATTTAGAATTTACACTGTATATGTTTTTTTCTTTCGGAGTAGAAAGTGATTTTTGTGATGATATTAAAATAACATTTTTTCATTTGAAAATTCTCAACTATCATTTGCATAATCCTTAAAACTTCCTAAATAATTATCAAATGCTTCTTTTATTTTTTAGAAAACTATATTTTATGTGTTATTTCCTTTACCCCAACTCTTTATGAGGACGGTAGATTTGACTTATCTTGTAACCACGATAAAAATTAGGAAATAATTATGAATTTTCTTGTTCTCTTTCTGGATTGACTGTAGACTGCAAAAGAGGCCTGGCATGGCCAGGTGGGTTAAGGCGTTCGACTCGTAATCTGAGGGTCGTGGGTTCGAATCCCCATCACATCAAACATACTCGCCCTTTCAGCCGTGTGGGCATTATAATGTTATGGTCAATCCCACTATTCGTTGGTAAAAGAGTAGCCCAAGTGCTGGCGGTGGGTGGTGATGACTAGCTGCCTTCCCTCTGGTCTTACACTGCTGTATTAGGAAAGGTTGGAGCAGATAGCCATCGTGTAGATTTGGGCGAAATTTAAAAACCAAACAAAACAAACAGACTGTAAAAGAAAACTATAATTCTTGTCCTAAGTAACTTGAAGCTTATAAAAATATTTATATTTAACTTTTGCTGTTTTATTTCCCTTTGAACCGTGCCTATCTACTATTCTCACCTCAAAAGTTGCAATTCATGTGCCACCGTATTTATAGTAATTGTACTACCGCATTAAATAATTTCTGTTCAATTAATAATGCACCAAAGAACACAACAATAACGCGCGAAAAAAACATTATTCTACAGTGATTACAATTTTTCTGATTTTCTAAATGTGCGATAAAAGTCGTTAAAATTTCAGCTAAGTTCGTCGATTTGTTTGATATTGAAAGAAAAATAGAAAATTCTCTGTGTAAACAACGTTATATAATACATTATTTTATAGATTAAAATTTTTGATTTCTATTGATTATAAATAGTATAGTATTAAACGTCAGAGGGAATTATTGACAAGTTCAGAAATAGGATATGACAGGTGGGTTTGAAAGAGAAAGTCTGATTTTCCACTTCATTGCTCTGTAACTAAATATTATTGAAGGCTATATAAATTATACTTTGCTGTAGGAATGAAACTATTATAATAAGTAATTTGCATTAAGTTTAGTACTTCTCAGATGGGTTAAAAATATCAGAGAGGAGGGAATATGCAGATAACATATTACACAATTGTCATACTAGTGGAGATAGATAATTTTTAAAATATTTTCTTATAAAAATATAACTTAAAACTAAAATAACATGAGGCCTTGATTTATTTTCAAAAACGTACTGTAATTATATTTTGACGTAACTCTATGAAAAGTTGTGACACGCAAAGTTTGATTACCAAAAATTAAAGGGTTAATCATCTGCACTTTCTCTTGGATTTATTTTCATGCAATTTCTTATTATTCATGAAACCTATTAGAAGTTGATTGTGGATAAATGTGTGTAAACTGCTTGTTGTTTAGTTTGCTATGGTACAAAGTTCGAAGTAAAGTTCTTGTATTTACCTTACATATGGGGCGCTTTGTGGTGTGCATTCAGTACCCAGGGGGGGTCAAATCTCATACGTTCCGACAAATTCGTACGGGAATATGGAGATCGACTTATCTAGAACCCCGCTTTTAGCATTACAACAGTAACAATAAAGACTATCCTTCAAACTACTTGTATACTTGCTTCCTGTGCTAAACTTTTCTCTGTACCCTTTTTTTATTTAGTTGCTCCGGACCCTTACCACTTCACAGTCACAGTTTAAATCTTCCCTTACAGCTGAGTTAATAGCTCTTGCAAACAATCCAGGACTTACCCCATTTAAAAGTAAACAAGTTATTCCAGAACGCTCTCTTCTCCTATTGAACTGATCACATAAATCAACCAGTCAATCTGGTCATCTTACTTATCAACCTAAGCCTAAAAATCACCCCTAGCAACCTACTTTTATCCTAACATTTAATTCAAAGTAGTATTCCTGAAATAATTAAGTGATAACCCTTTTATTTAAATGTCTCTTTCAACCCACTGTGATTATTAATTAGCTTTTCTTACCTACCTTTCCGTATACCATTAGCCCACCGTGCACAACAAAAAACTGCATCATTGTTAGTCTCCTTTATTCTTGTGTCAATTATGTTCTCCACTCGTGCTCCTGAGTAGCATAATCTAATTCTTTTCTCCCTACTTGCTCTACAGACTGTCCTATCTTCCTGCCTTGTTAAGGAATTACCTATAATTATAAAGCTTATCATCCACATACTCCTCTGACCTTTTAGTTTGCCTTTCCTCCAATGGCTCCTCATCTCCACAACCAAGGGCTGACATACGTTGTTCAGTATAATAGGCTCATTATAATTAAATACACTACTTTTAGTTTTAGTCCTAATGGTGCTCTTCTAATTCTCTGAAAGTCATTCTTTACTGATGTATTCTCTGCATGTAAAAGCTTAAGTTCCTCTTGAAATCCTGTTGCTATTTCCCACAGTTTATCCTTCTCTTTATCTATTACTTCTGCTTTAATTAAGATAGCCTCAAACTTCTTCTCCAACCTACAACCTCTACAAACAAATTGTTCATTTTCACTACGAGTAGAAGCTCTATCAACAGTACAAACTGGTCTGAATTTCAAACCAATAATATGTATATAAGTGTTCATGTAATTCCACAGCCATGTGTCATTGAGCTCTAAATTATTTAAATAACTGTGCTAACTCTTTAAACCAATGTACCCATCTAACCATTATTATAAATTGGTCAATTTTAATGAAACTCAAAATAACACAAACCAGTTTCATAAGATAATATTAGGTTGGCACTCCCCTTGGATTTCAGTGCTGCTTCACACCGATGTGGCATGGTTTCAATGTGTTTGTTCAGATATTCCTGAGTGACTGACTGCCATCCTTTTTTGAGTACTTCAAAAATCATCTTTCATGTTCGGCTGGCAGTCTTTTGTTGATCAGTTTAACTCTTTTGTCTAAACTTCTTTTAACGACTCCACAATTGCAGAGAAATTTGTTTGATCATTTTGTAAGCTAACTGTAATAAAAAAGATCTGAGAAGCTACAACAGGTACACAACACCTTTTATGAGAATATGTAACTAAAATTATTAAAAGTTCAGGAATTTACGAAAGCTACTGTTAAAATTAGGATTTAAGAAATTATTTGAAGAGATCTCGTCGAGTGCATTCTAAAAAATTTGTAGTTTTTTCACATTTTTCTGATATATAATAAACTATATAACAAATTAATAACATTTTCAAGGGGACCACTCTTGCACATATATATAATCTTTTACACATTTACAAATCTCTAGACATGTTCCATTATTTTCCCTACAGTTCAACCTCCCAAATACCAATACGTAAGAAGTCCAACCTCTTCAAGCCCAAGACATTTACAAAGAGAATGGCACTCTGACAAGTAAACCAAATACTGGAGCACCAGAAGCCTCAACAACAAGAGCTGGGGGAGACATCTGAGGAATGGGAATCTCGACAATTCAAAAGCTGAATATTCACTGCAGCACCAAGGGCTGAGAAAACACCTGAACATTATACATCTTGAAAAGTTAGAGACTGAATAGCTACTGCAACAGCAAGGACTGCGAACATACCTGAACACCGTCGAATTCAACAACTCAAAAACTGCAACCAGAGCCAATGAAGCACCACAACAAAGAAGGAAGCGCCAAAGACAAAATTAACATGCTGCTGTTGCAAGAATAATAAGAAATAGCCCTCACTGGAACAGAGCTGCTTTAAATTACCAACCTGAGATGGATTACTAGTCTAGTGTATCAATAAAATCTCTGTCAGTTACTTTCCAAATGTGTTGTTGAAAAGTGGAAAGACGAATTCAAGGGAACGTACTGTAGTGATGGAACAGTTAAGCTTAGCCTTGTAGAGGACCCTCTCAGCCACTGAAATATTTGGTTTCTGGCCAAACTCATGAAGCAAAACACTTCCTGGTCAACATCAGGAAATACAATTTTTTGTTTTCAAATGACTTTTTTTGTGCAACGCATGAGAGGGTAAAGGCAGAAATTATGCCCACTATCAAAGCCCAAGGTTAAGTCTATCATCAAATCATATTCATTCACTCACTGCCTGGCAAACAGCCCACATTTGTCCAGACTTATTTCATGGGAGATGAAGGTAGCAATTCAACCAGCGATACAGCAATGCTCCTGGTGTCCAACAATATATTATCTTTCCTCTCTCTCAGAGACATTCCACCAACACATTTCATTGATCAGAAGTTTCCAACACTGAGCTTAACAAGTCACCCCCAATGATTACCAGGCTTTAATCAGTGCAGACAGGGACCCTATGGAGGGGGATGAAAGGTAATTCAATGCCCCAACCTGTGATAAAGTCGCTGCTATTATGATGGATGAAGAGCATGGTAAGGAAACATTGTTCTTTGATAGCATGACAACACCATCAAACGAGATCATGCAACAAATAGGGCCTATGATGCCTTACAATATCCCATGATCTTGTGGCAAGATGGTTATCACTTACAGATCTCTAAAATTATCAAAGAAACAGACCGAGCTCATCCTAACAAAACCATGTCCTCCAAGTACTTCTATTCCTTCGTGATCATGGAGAGAGAAGGAGGAAACCATATTTTAAGGTGCACCTTTTTTACCAGTATGTTATGGACAAGTATGCCAAAACTGTGAGTGAACACCTTCATTATATTCACCTATATCAACACTCTTGCTGTAGAAAACTACGTTCATCTCAGGGATGCTGTCAGTGCCGATGGAGGTGCAGATGCGCGGGATGTGGGGAAACTGGTTATGTATATTGTATAATTGGATCAATGGCAGGCAATATGGCAGGCCCAATGTCTTCATCACTTTCACTTGCAATCGAAAATAAAAGGAAATCCAAGTTGAATTTTATCCAAACAAAAAGCCAATAGAGAGACATTATATCATTTCCAGGGTGTTTAAACTAAAAACTGATAAACTGATGAGCTTGATCAGTTACAAAGAATGGTGGTATCATTGGGAAGACAAGATATAACTTGTACACTACTGATTGGCAAAAACATGACTTTTCTCATGCTCATAGCTTGGTATGGTGAAAGGAAAATATTAATGCAAGTAAGCTTGACACATTTATCAATGCTGAGTTACCTGACTCTGAGAAAGACCTTTGCCTATATGATATGGTCTGTAAATGGCCTATGTGGGGAACTCAATTCATATTTACCTTGTATGCAGGACTGCAAGTGGACCAAGAAGTATCACAGTGACTTATTGCAAGAAACTTAGATTTACTTTACATATTTTTACTTTATATTCATTGGCCTTAAGATTTGGGCTAGCAGTGTATCTATATACCAAAGATTAAGTTTATTTATCGCCAATTTAATATATTAAATATTCAAGGTAATGTTTCCTGGTGTCACTTTTAGAAATTATTGTAACTTTATGATTTTCCATTTCCAGATTTAAACGTTTCATAAGTTTTGTATGTTAAACTTCAAAGTTAAATTTTTGACAATGTTATATGGTATTTGAGAAGCGACGTTAATTGTACTGGTTCTGACATGTAGAGAATTTCTGTTTTAATAAGTTTTGTTTGAGTTTTATTTAATAAGTACAAACAGTAACAATGAAATTATGGAATAACTCAATATGTGGGTGGCCAGAATGAGATTAGCTTTTAGTGTTAAGAGGAAAATTGTAAAAATAAGGGTTGGGTTTAGAGTTTTACATTTTCCAAGGGCAGGCGTGAAAGGATACCATCGAAGAACGATGTGGTTCGTTGTTATCTGTGTCAGTGTATGTGATAGTAGTTTACGGTATAGCCCGTTAAAAGTGACGGGGTAAGTATTACCACTCTTACCTCATAGTAACCTAACCTTACCTAACCTCGCCTATCCCAACTAACTAAAATTTTGCGACATCTTGCTTAACCAACAAAAGTGCGGTCGAGACAGTCAAACTTCGGTAAATTATTTTGTGAGCCAATTAAAATTAAGATTATTTATGAGATAAATTCATACCACATTCATAGGAAAATTATTGGTAGAAAACAGTTAGATTAAAAACTTGTTAAAAAATCCAGTGTGTTTTGATAACCTTATGTTCTAACTGGCTTTTAAGTTGCGCTCAGCAACAAGAGTATAACTTAACTTACTGAAAGTATAAAATGAAATGTATGTTTAACAAAATTAGAAAAAACATTTGTGATTTCTTAATTTAGAGTCCATTGATTAAAGAGGTTTGTTTTGTATTAAAAACGTTGATGAAATAACAGAAAATAACTTAATTCAGAAATAATTTAAGTTTAGCATTGAACCGATATTTTTACTTTCATGACAAATTTTATACACTTGTCTTTATACTATGTGATCCCACACTACATTTTTACTTTAGGCTTATTATAATGACATTTTAAAAAGTGTTTGGGCACTTTTCATCATGATCCCTTCACGTTCCTGTCACTGAAATCATAATAGGCAGATGGTAATCAAACTGTTCTATATGGACAAGTTAAGTTTGGCTTTTATGACCCATATTTTGAAAAATCTAAAGAACTGAGGTATGGCATACTGGCTGTTTGTTCTATAGGTTAGATTTCTTGAAACAGGAAGATGGGTACTAAAAATAATTATGCCGTAATGTACTTCCAACGTAGTTAGAGGACGATATAATGTATGACTCACCTTTAAACTTAGGGTTAAATGACCCAAGCTATTGTATGTTACTCATAGTATCATTATTAAACTTTAAAAATTACATATTTTTCATTTCAATTATTCATGTTTTTGTATTATGAATTTACTGTTTAAGTTCAAGAACTTTTAATTCAATAATGTAATCTTGACACAACTTCAAAATACCTAATTTAAGAGTATAGCCTTGATACAAGAAGTTGTAAAAGAGGACCAGAAGAGAAAAAATAATTAACTTTGAACATTAAACCAAAGAATCTATTTGATTATACAATATACAGTGATTAGTTATAAGTTACAACACTTTGAGTTTCAAGAAATAACTAATCTGTTGTATATATACTATAACATCTATCATATCAGTTTTTATTTCTTACTTGGTACCAGGTGACAAGATTACAGTTTAGCCTAAGGCTATTATTTGTTCTTCACAAAACATCTGATCAACTTATTTTACCTGAAGTGACACCAATTTTTATATAGTTCTATATTATAAGTATTGTAACACAAACATAACCAGGTATCAGTCATTGTCTGTCTTTAAACATAATATTACCCTTTTTACTAATGGGGTGAATGCAGCCATTATACATGAACAAACCTAACAGAAACTGTGAAAGTTTAACTAAGGGAGAAAAATGTAAGTATGAGCATAGTAATAATCAAAAACTAAATGAATACTACCTCACACTCATCAGTCTCTATCTGAAGAAGTGGTAAATTTAATCACTTGTTACAGAAACACCAATTTTCCCTTACACTTTTTCATTGAAACTGATACTAGGAGCCACATTTGGTGTTGTCAAGATAACTACAATATTTTAGTTTGGTTTACTCAAAATTTCTGAACTGGTTCAATATAGAGCAACAACATAAAACTTGTGTATGACATGTTACTCCTCAGTGGCTCAGCAGTAAATCTGAAGGCTAGTACTGTTAAAAACTGAGTTTCATACCCCTATTAGGTACAGTACAGATAACCTATTGTGTGGTTTCATGCTTAACAAGAAACAAAAAAAAGATGTTACATATTACTCTTTTCTTTCCTGGATGTGGTTAAGCCTACTAGAACAGTATTGAAACAAAGAGTAGGTTACATGTTCTTGGCAGGAGGGAGTCCTTTAAGACATGTATTTGATGCAGTGCTTTAGTCATAGCATTGTTTGATTTATATTTGGTTGAATATCAGCAGCACTTGTATTATGTAAAGTTTCTTTATCTGCATTAATAAAGAAATATAGTAGCTCATAGTGGATAACAAGTTTTGTTAAGAGTTGATACATATTTCCCCTTTATTACCATTTTTCAGACCTTTTAGTTCATCACTTGTTGTGCCAAATGTTTTGCAATTTCTTTGGTTTCTTTTGCAATCTATATGGAAGTAAATTTAGCAGTAAATTCTTTCATCACAGAGGATACAGGAGAGATTATGATATAACAAAGTCATCCACTTGAAACATACTAGCTGTCTTTTGTAGGACCATCTGTGTTGCTTCTGGGATATTTTGAAATTATCTTGCTTTGTGCATTATGTTTTATAGTTCTGCTATGTATTCTTTGATTGTTCTGAGCTTGGTTTGGTTCTCGGCTGTTTTCAAGACAATGTGATTTATTATCCTAAATCTATCTTGCAGTTCATGAATATATGTACTAATAGGGAAAGAAATGTCAGGTAGATGAACATGCAGTTTTTATGGGCAGTTGCAGATATCATCTCTCTAGTGTTTCTTTTTACTCTGTAGTGTTTAATTGAGTAGATATTGTAGGTTATTACATGTATCTAAATCAAAAATAGCTTGACTGTAAAAAAAAAAAAAAAATGAAGCACAAGCAAGAAAAAGTTGTTTGCTATACAAACAATGGCTAAAAGAATTGATATCAAAATGCATCCAAGGCAAAAATATTACTGGTTACATTGTTCAAAATTGGTTCCAAGAAAAATGACTATATTCTTAGTTTAGAATTATTTTATCATCTTTGTCAATTTTGTTAATGATAGAACAAGTATAAGTAACTTCTCCCTTGGCTGTTTTTGTATATGATTGTGTATGTTAACATTGACAAAGAAGAATAAAAAAGAGAGGCCAAATGTTATATATATATATTTCTCTGTTAATCTGGTATTATGTACAAACAAGCACAAGAGAAAGCTCAACTAAATACCAGAGATAAATATATCATAATTTTAAAAAATGAAGGAATACTACTTCAAAGTTGCTTGTATTGCCCAATATAAAAGTGAAATCTCTAGTACTGCTGTTTTTCTTATGCTGCTCTCGTCCAGTTCTCCTGTCTTTCTTATTACTTACAAATACACCATTCCACCTAAAAAATATCAAAACAAAAGTAAAGGAAAAAACCCCATGGAAATTTTAACAATTTCTCGTGAGGGGCGAAAGAGGAACTACAACGTTCTTGAACACCCCAGTTGGAGAGAGAAATCTTATGATCATTCTCTCTCTAAACTAAACCCCTGCCACGTTAGTTTGCGTTTGCTGCTGTTTTTGATCCACCTTTAAATTATGGATTAAATATAATAAAAAAAGAGGATCAAAATTACTGTAGATATTTATAAAGATAATAGGAAAAATTAGGTTCCCATGGCATCTTGAAATCTAAATGTTCTTTACTTAAAGGTATAGCATTCTCAATCCAAAAACAAAGAATTGTCTTGTTTTGTTTGATACTATATCAATTTGAAAATTCCGAGCAGAACTTTGGAATATTGGTGCGTGCGTGCGTGTGTGTGTGTATATATATATATATATATATATATATATATATATTAGTTTGTTATAACCTAAAAAAAGGCAAACAAGAATAAATTAAAAATATAATAAACAAAAGATGCTGCACTAACTAAAAAGATCCCAGGATACAAGCTATAATTTGGAATATAAAATGTACCCTATATTTTGGAAGTGACTGAAAAGTAGGACCTACATTGTGGTGGGTATACACCATCTATCAATCTTAACCTCCATTCTCCAGTAACATAAAGGAGTAACTATAGATATAGAAATTAGGAGAGTAAGATATGAGTGCTCAAGCTCACAACTTTCCACATTCATATCACCCTTCACTGCCTGCAGACAGTTGTGGGAGGGTGATTGCTCTCCAAAGTAAAGAAGAAAAAATTAGTTGAAAAATAAGAATAACAAAAATATGGTACTGCCATTTGGGAGTAAGTTAAAAACTTACATCTTGAAATCAGCATTCCAACCCCTATTACAGTAGAAAGGCATATATATTTTTTTTCAAGTAAGAAATGTATGGTCAAGAGAATAATTTAAAAAATTATAACTCAAAAAGTAGATTGAACACCATCTTGATTTTTTTGTAGATCATATTCAAAGACGTAAGAATATATGGTAAAAATCTGAAAAGGCTGAATAACTGGTGACATGGTCAAACTGTGGCATGAAGTAGGGCTATTTTAAGCTAAATCTTAAAAAGTTGCATGCAACTAACTTTTTTTACAGGAAATCTAATAGACCTTTAATTACAACAATTGCTGATTTATCAACTGATATGTTACAGGAAATAGGAAAACAAAATTCAGCTTTGTATCATATTAAGTCTTAGAGCTATGGCTCATTAAATAAACCAATGTTTTTTTACAATTTTGGGTTTTCAGGTGATTTTACAGCCTCACTATGCAAATCCTAAGAGAGGTAAACTTGGTTTGAGACCATTTTGAATTCTCTTGAGATTAATTCAGTCAGTGTTGCAAATTTCAGCCCTCTATCACCATTACTCTTGCAGCTTTAAGCAGCGAAAGTTGTCTGAAAATGAATTTGTCAAAAATAAAAAAAATTAAATTTTACAGGGCTGTAACTCAAAAACTATTAGAGATATTGATGTAATATTTGACAGTTTTTCAATATATGGGTAGATGGGCACATGTGAAATTTTTCAAGGCATCCTGAAAGGGTCACCTGGAAAAGTTTCCAAAATCTGGATGATTTGACATGGAATGACCCGTAGGTAACAATAGTATCACTACAATGAATGATAGCAGAATAATTTTATTTGTAATACAAAGTTATGCCAATTGGATAAATGTTTTGATGTGATTCTCCAAGTTCATTTGAGCATTTAATATTGTTACAACAATTCTAAATGAGACTAGGACTCGTGAAGTTAGAATCTTATGTTTGTAATGAGAAATATTCCAGTCTTATAAAAGCCTTGAATGATTAAGTAAAATGTGTATCATAAATAAAAGTCAGTGTAACATGTAGTTCTTCAAGGCTGTCCTTTCACATCAACACTTGAGAAAAGAATATTCATATATGATTACTTACTTCCTCTTACAACTATTCATGATTTGACTACCCTTTAGTATGCAGGTGGTTCAGCTGCATTAAAGCATACAAATTAGCATACAAAAGCCATCCATCAACTGAAGTGTGACAACTTCTACCACAGCTGACTCTCTCTATACAACTGAACCAAATCTTTACTTTTTTAAAATTTGACATGATGGTGTTAAGACATAGTGCTTGATTTCAAACATTTATTTTTTAGGATATTTTAAACATATTCAGTGTATTCTTTATAATCCAGTATCTAGTTGAATTTTTTATTTTATTGTGAATTCTGTTTCTTAATTACCAGTAATCAGGCAATATTTTTCAACTTCAAAACAGAATCTCAGAAAAATTTATCAACTAAATTATTATTAAAAATAAATCATGGTGTTCACAAAAAATTAACAACACAGTATTAGAATTAATAAAGAGGCTAATGTTTCAGAATTTTGTTGTAAGAATATTTAGATATAAGTAGTAATTAAACTGCTGATTTCAAACATTGTGAGAAAAATGTTTGTTAAATAATTCTGTTTGTTTTGATGTAAAATAGTGCAAAAGCATTAAAACATTTAAATATATTGTATCTTACATGAATTTAAAATTACTTTTTATTTCATTCCTTGTTATCAATAACCTAGACACTGAAATATAATGTTAAATTTACATAATTTAAGATAACTTACCAATAATTTGTAAATGAAGATCATTTGAGAAATACTTAGTAAAAAAGTTGATAGATGATAACTTCTTGCAGAGTTACAGGACATACATAGAGAATGTGTGTACATGAAAGTCACTTTACACCAGTTACTTTAAAATAATAACTTTTGTAATAACAAGCATTATTGTTGGTAGATAGTTTTGTAGATTATAATATAGTCACTTACAATTTTGATTTACAGGATAAATTGAATAACTAGTTTACAATTAAAAAAACATTGAGATATAGAACCACAGCAAAACAACTTGTTCTTAACTAAGGATGAAAGGTTAGAAAAATCAGAAGGTATGTAGATGGCATGATCTCTTTTTTTTTTCTTTTTTTTTATTCAAAACTAGTAGTCACATGATCATGGATTTTGTATATATATATATACAGCACACAACAACTTTTTTCACACTCCTGAAAATAATGTGAAATAATGTTGAAACATTTAGAATGACTTTTACAGCAGTTGATCAGTTTAAATAAAGATTTTAATTGTGTGTTATAAAATATTGTTTGTTTCTAGATTTTAATATTTTAGTCTACATTTTAGTATATTGGTTAATTTTTCAAGTTAAATGTTATATAACAAAATGCTTTTATTTTATTATTTTGTTAATTCTAAAATTAACTAAATATTAAATAAATTATGATTTCAGTGTTTTATGAAAATTCTGTATATTTCTTCCAGTTATTGTTCATCCAAATGAATCAAGAAAATTGTGATAAAGGATATGAACAGTAGTTGCAGTATGAAGCATAAAGAAGAAAGTGAATTCTTTTCGACTACTACAACTTTGTTGTTAAAGATCTCACTACATAATACAGACATAAGGAATAATGGAATATACTTTCTTACACAAAACGTCTTTCTAAGTGATACACAACTAAAGCATTATTTAAATAATGCTTCTAGGAATTTGGAAGAAGGTTCAGGTGTGATTGTTGAAGAGGACCATGAACAGGATTTCTTGCTTGTTAGTTATGTGTCTCATTCATCGATAGACACGTTCAACTACTATAAAGACTTCTGTTGTTGCTACCAATCACTTGGTATCTGTTTAAGATCGTTAACCTTAAATATGGATGTAAATATGGTATGCTATTGTTTGAAAGAGTTGGAAAATTCAGCATGTTATCGCTGTAGAGTGATTGGAAACATATATGCTACATACAGAACAAAGAAGAAAAAAATACCATCATTACTTTGTAGCATTTGTAATTCATTTGTAAAAGTTTTGAGTTTATCTGTTGAGGTATCATGGCTAAAAAAACAACCTATGGATAAAATTTGGTAAGTTATATGTATTTGTCATATTATTAGATGCTTAGGAAAACTGGGAACTGGTATTTAAAGTAAAATTTCAAATAATGGTAATATGTGTATTATAAAATCTAATGATACTTTAAAACTGCACATAAAACTTTGTGCAAGTTTCTTGTGTTTTTTATGAAACTGTTGTAATTTTTGCAGCATTAATCAAAATGATTTGAACTTTGATTAAATGTGTTCATGTAATTTCTTTAAAGGTACAAAATCAGCTATGGTTTTTTTACTTAAGTATGTACCTCTATTTCTGCTTCAAATATGTATATATATGATTAAAAATAGAACAAGTATATATACTGTAACCAACATAATTCACTCTCTAAACCAAAATAAAAAAGAATGACAATAAATCTGTTAAAACTTAGCTATATCTTGTATAGTGAGAAGTAAGGTGTACAAAAAAGCAAGTGTATAATGATTGTTTAAACAGTTAAAATATTTATATATTACAACATGTCAACCTGTTTTTTATAATATCTGTATAATGAGTATTACTTGCACATTGTAATAATTTAAAGACAAGAATGTAGCTAGGTGACTGATGGGCAAATATATGTATTTCATATCTTATATAAGTATAGTACAACCTCAAATAAATCTTGCAATAACGGGCACTTGGATATTTGAGATTAAAGGCAGTGTCTTTAGTCTTTGTCCTTCTAAGAACACTTGAAAAAATGGGCACTTGTCTTTGTATGCCTATATGGTATACAACTAGATTCCAAATATTCCAGAAGGATGATCATTATTCAAACATTTGTGATGTTTATTGGATCAGCTACAGCTAAATAAAGGTTTCACAAATTCAAAGTGCAATTTTATTACTTTGGGGGGAATTCTCATTGTAAACACTGTAGGATACATTATGTTTTCAGAGCAAGGGTCAAGTCTATTTATTCCTGCACTTGTGCAATGTTGCTCTCAAGTGTATTTTGTTAAGGTGTCAAATAAACAATCTAATGACACAAGCAGTGATCTTAATGTTGAGGTTCTACTGTAGATGTAATTGAGAATAGCTGTAATATTCTATCTACATCAACTGAAATAATGACCTGTAAAAAGACATGAATGGAAACTGCTGTACAATCACATTTTAATTTCTGGTGAGATAATGTGTTATATAAGTTATACATTTTATGAAATTCATTTAAAATAAAATATTTCTACCATATATCTTATTTCTAGGAATCAAACACATACAGAATTTAATGAAGAAAGCATGTTTAGAATTTTGCAAATGTTTCATTGCACTTTATTATCTTTTTTACAATTTCTTTTATTGGTTGTCAAAGGTTTTGAAGCAAATATGATTTAAAGCATCACATGTATAATTTTTTCCTCTGTAATGTTTCACTTTTAATATTTCTAAGGTTTTGTCAGTACTAAACAATGTTAATTCAGTTTAAGTGATTCTGATTTATGTGATATTAAACCACTTAGCTTGAAAGCATTGACTTATCAGTGGTTTCTGTTAGAGCTAGTTGTGGAAACTCCATTGTTTACATGTATTTGAATGTTATGAACCAATCTGATGAACTAACTGGTATGATTTATGGGCCACCAACCTCATTATTTCAAAGCATTTCTATTATAGCAAATGTTTTGTGTGTAGGATTTCTGATATGTTGACTCACCTTTGTGCACAGCTGTTTTCCTATTGAAGTTGCATTATTCTGTCTTAGAGAGATTCATTCTTCCAATCTTGTGAAACTCCCATTTAAAAAAAAAAAAAAGTACATGAATTTGTGCTTCTGCATGATGATTTATCTTATAGCAACTCTCCACCAATGGGGCTGTGATGTACCTCCCATTAAAGGTTCCCTTTGCATTTGTGCATGAAAAGCCTCATTCTTTTTCCTTATCAGGGTCATGCCAAGTTGTGTTTGTTTTGCTGAGGCTTGTTGAACAAATCTTTCAACAACTATGTATTTTCAACCTTTCAGTATGAACCTGCAGATTAATGTGAATTCTTTTCCTGTTGATGTTAATACAACTATCACAGTCAATAGTAATTTGGGAAATTCTTTGCTTGTTGAAATGACAGCCATAATATTTTGTGAAAAATTCTACAACTTTTGAAGATGAAGTAGAATAGGATGAAATGGAGTGATTTTCTGATATAATACCTACCTTCTCACATAGTAGCTTTTCTCTAACTTCTGTTCTATAATGTATTGAAAATACATTTTTGACATGGTACATTTCCTCTTTCATAAATAGCTATTCTCTGTATGTGAATTTTTCTTTTTTTGTATGCCACAGGCTTTGAGCTTCCACAAACTTTACAATTGACCGATTGAAATGTATCTTGCATGCAAATCATCATGTGACAAATCTACACAAATAAAAGTGCAATACACTCTCCTGAGACATGTCACACCTTTGTTTAATTTTACTGAAACATACCTTCTTATTTGGCAGTGCTCATATAGGGATTGTTTTTGTTTTTTTTCAAATTTAATCAACTTCAAAAAAAAAATTTTAAGTTATAATTCTGAAGTGGATTTTATTTTGTTTTATTTAACAGTTACTGACTTTTCATATAACTTATTTTTACTGTTTTTAATTGTTTTTCATCATACATGTTTGATTTTAAATTTTGCACAATGAATGCAAAAATTCTAATTACTACTTCAAATATCATAAGTTCTAGCACACATGCAAAGAGGCTACAAGAGTAGGGGACTTACCTTTGGATTTATTGACTGTTATCTGTTGTGAGATTGATCACTATATCAGTCAACCTGCTTCTCCCAATCTTGCCCCTGTTCCTCCTGAACGTGCCAAATCTGTTTGAGTCAACGAGGGTTTTGATAGTCTTCTCTGCCATCTGGTTTTGCAGTATCTTTCTATTCTCATATTGTGGCCTAATTCGTTTTTAGGTATGTTCTATTTTATCCATTTCCCTGATTTTGTATGATCCTCATCCTTCTTTGTTACATGGTACCTACTCCCCTCAGTATTTGGTTTTCCTTCTCCCCAGATATTAGAGTTTGTGCTGAATATTTTGTTTCTCAAGTGGTTGAGGGTGCCAGCATGCCTTGTCCTCTGTGTGATTTGGATAATTTTGCATTGGTTTACTATGAGGCTGAATGTCTGTTTCTCAACTCTCAACATTTAGAATCATTTTTTGCCCCTGTGGGGAGGTAGAACTTGATCTTCATGTTTTTCCACCTTCATCATACTCGATTAATTCTCCTGTAATATTTGTATACTATTCTCTCCTTGTTGAGGATACCCAGAGAGATCCTGAGGATTTTTTGAGTGATTGTCTCTTCCTGATTACCTCCATATTTGTCTTCTTTGACTCTAGCCTTATACACGTGATTTCATTTCTCTGCTGTTTGGATCTTCTGAGGAGGAATGCAGTCTTGTTCCAGATTCATTTGCTGCCTTCATATTTCTGGGGCTTATATATGGTCTTTCTTATTTCAATGGTCTCTTTTCAGGAATATTCCTGAGACTTTTGAATCTGTGTATTGTTGTTGTAACAGCACTCTACTTTTCCTTTGGATTGTTTGTTGCAGTCTGAGCCTATGCATGCTCTTATTACTGTTCCTCATCCAGCTTCTTCTTAGCCTTTACCTCTTCCTCCCTCCTGGGGGTTTTCATTCTTATCATTTTATTTGATGCAATGATCTCTCAATCCTCTTGTTTTCTAGTGGGTATACCAACAGTGAGATTTTCCTCAATACCAAATTAACTCTGTTTTGGTGTGTGGTTCTTCATCCTCTTGCTTTGGCCATTAATGCCTTTAGTCAGTAGTGGACCAACAAACAGTTGTATGTTTATACTCCCATCCATCTTCACAAGATGAATTTGGTCGTCCATGCCACTCTGTTTTGAGTCCTTTTGACTGCTCCTCACTGGCAAGCAGAACCATGGATCTTGCATTTTTTCAGTTCCAATCTGCCCTTCCATTACTTCTTTCTTACATTCCATTCCTTCTGTGTAAACCTCGGTTACTAGCATTTCATCAGGCTTTACCTATTCTATGTCTTCACACCTGGTTTTCATGTTGCTCCGGGTGATGATATCTAGTATGTCCTTAAGGGTAGCTTTTTTTCTTTTTTTTTAAGCTTGTTATATTTACCCTTCCTCTAGGGATGTTTATTAATGTAAGAAGAATGTTTTCACACACTAGACCCCCGGTGTGTGGATTCCTGTATGCGTGGTGAGGGGACCTCCCAGGGAAGGTTCTGTTCTATCTGGTTACCTTCTCTGGGATCTAAACATCCACCCACGTGTTTGCCGTACGTGGTGACCCGTGAAGGGGAGGAGAGGATCCTGGTGGTTGAGGAGTCCAACCCTAACACACCACTTTGGCCTCGACCTTGCAGGCGGCCTTTTGGGTGGCCCCCCCTGGGTCAATCGGCTGGTCCACTTGGGCTAGAGTCAACCAAGTACCAGTGTTGGAAGTTCTCAGCGGGTGTTGTGGACATTGTGCCTGATGCTGGTGTTTGGGTATAGTGCTCACGAAACCCCTGGCGTTGCTGCATTGTCCTTGCATGACTTTGTAGTGTGTCCCCTTGTAGGGCTCCATGGTGGGTGGGGTCAGTGGGTACCGAAATATTTTCTTTTTCCTATGGATCCTCTAAAAAATTTAAATAAAATTGTAAAAAAACAGTCAATGGGTAAGCGACCACGTCTTGAATACTCAGAACAGCAATCTTCAACATCAGTAACACACGCATTACCTCATTTTCTTATATTACATTCTCTTTCAGAAAAACCTTTAGGGCAAATGTCCCCTTTTTTTTTATTCAAAAGGGACTAGAGGGACTTGTTGGCTCTCAAAGTCAGTAAAGAAACTTCAATCTGGTGACATATTGGTTGAAACATCCACATCCCAACACAGTGAACTCCTCTTGAATTCAAAGACAATTGGGGATAAACCTATTGAGGTGACACCCCATGCTACCTTGAATTATTCACGAGGAGTTATTGTTGAAATGGATTTGAAGAAGCGTTCCCGAGTCAGAGATTCTTGCTGGTCTCTCCACTCAAGGAGTTTCTTCTGTGAGCGCATCTCCACTCGCCTAGATGGGTAACACTGCCAACAAATACCTTCGTTTTAACATTTACTTCACCACATGCACCTGCCACCATCAAGGCAGGTTATCTCAATGCAGGGTTCGCCATACATACCAAACCCTCTTGATGTTTCCAATGTCAGAGATTCAGCCACTCAGACATCTTGTCGTGGTTCCCTGACATGTGCTCATTGTGGAGGCAAGGACCACGATGCCTATGACTGTGACATGAACCCACATTGCGTAAACTGCAATGGTTCTCACCCTCTTACTTTCATTCTTGCCCAAAATGGCTGGAGGAAAAGAGGTGCAGCGTTTGGCGGACACATAACATTAGTTATCCTGAGGCTCGGAAATTGCTGTCCACAACTCCATCTTGGACATATGCTGCTGCACTTCATTCCACAACTACAGTGGGAGTGCAGACAGATCTCTGTGCCTCAAGAGAATCGTTTTCAAAACAAATGAAAAGCCTTTTGACCTCCGTGGTTAAAAAGGTTGATGAATCGACTTCCACACTCATCTCTGTTCCTCCCATACCTTCCAACAAACCTCAAGATCCACGTCCTTCAGTTTCAAATACAGGCATTTCTTCTGATACATCTTTTCCTCCCACCACAAGAGACAAAACAATTATTCGTTTCATCCTCAGTCACTGGATTCCCTTCCAATAACAAAACCTGCCCACCCGACCCAGAGCAGGATCCATGGAGGTTGATAGACCTCCTCCGACTAAAGACAGTAAAGAAAAAAAGAGCGTGGTCGTAAACGAAGCGAGTTCTCCAACCACTTCACCTAGCCGTTTTTTAAAATGGCCACCTTGATACAATGGAACTGTCGAGGTTTACGTTCTAATCTGGATGATATCAAACGCTGATTGCTTCCTACCATCCTGTTTGTCTTTCTTTACAAGAAACATTTCTCAAAACTGCTGATACTGTCTCCATTCGCAGTTTTCTCTGTACAGAAATGACAGGTTGTGTGATGGTCGTGTACATGGAGGGGTGGCACTGTTGGTTGATCAACCACGTGCTCCACCCTGTCTTTGTCACTAACACACCCTTGAAGGCTGTAGCCATCCGTGTTTCCTTGGGTCATACCATCACTGTTTGTTCTCTGTACCTGTCCCCTGGAGAGTCATATGATCAATCAGATCTTGATGCTCGTTGAACAGTTGCCATCTCCATTTCTAATCCTAGTAGATTTTAATGGACATCATCCACTCTGGGAAGTGCTATTATTGATGAGAGGGGCGATCTGTAGAGCAGATGCTCTCTGATCACAATCTTTCTTTTCAATACTGGTTCTTCCACTTATTTTCATGCGTAGTCAGTCCTTTACCGCTATTGATCTCTCAGTTTGCTCCCCTTCATTATTCTCCCATTTTCATGGAGGGTTGACAGTAATCCACTAGGTAGTGATCATTTTCCGATCCTTTGGAGAGAGACTGGCCGTGGTTGATGCCACCCTACCCGCGTCTCCGGTGGAAGCTGGATCAGGCAGACTGGTCGCTCGCAGAACTTGATCCTGCCATCGTAAATCAGCCATCAATAGACGACTGTGTAGCAGTGGTAACTAACTGTTATTACATGCAGCTGCTCAGTGTATTCCTAAAACCTCGACACGTTTTCCACTATATCCTCGTCCGTGGTGGAATCCTGCTGACACATGCACGGAAGGCTCAAAGCGGGCCTGGGATACTTTTCATAGATATCCCACACTTTCACACGGGTTGCTTTCCAACGGGGTGCACATGCTAGGTGGGTAAGGCGTCAAAGCCAGAAGGAATCTTGGATTAAGTTCACAACCAGCATATCTTCTACCACCAGTTCCAAGATCATATGGGACAGGATTGAAGGTTAATGGGTACTACAATTCTGTCCCCTCACCGATCTTACTCTCTGGTCAGGAGGTGACTGATGTTCAGAACATCGCTAACACTCTAGGTGAAAACTTTTGCTGGGTATCTAGCACTTCTGCTTGTTCCTCCACCTTCCTGGCCATCAAGACTCGGCGCAGAGCGTCACCTCTTTCTTTTCAAACTGACTGTTTCTTTGACTATAATTGTCCCTTTACCCTGGTGGAACTAAAATGGCCCTTCATCAGTCTGCCAGTGCGTCTGTTGGACCTGATGATATTCATTATGACATGCTGCACCATCTATCTCCTGCTTCTCTTGATGTCCTTCTGATTGTTTTCAACCGGATCTGGCAGGAGAATGTTTTCCTGATGCCTGGCGCCAGGCTATTATTTTACCTTACTCTAAGCCAGGGAAAGATCCCAAGATTCCTTCAAACTACCGTCCAATTGCTTTTGACGAGCTGTCTCTGTAAGACATTAGAAAGGATGGTTAATGCTCGTCTTGTTTGGTTCCTTGAATCAAACAACCTCCTCGCCCCACCCAGTGTGGGTTCCGTCGACAGCACTCCACCACAGACCACCTAATTCTGTCTTGAAACATCTATCAGAGAAGCCTTTCTCAACTGCCAACATCTTGTATCAATATTCTTTGACATAGAGAAGGCTTACGACACACAACATGGAGGTATGGTTTGTGAGACCTCCATACATGTGGGTTACGTGGCTATCTACCCATGTTTATTAAATATTTTTTAATGGACAGGAGATCCCAAGTTCAGTGTGGGTTCGACACTTTCCGTTCGTTTTTTGTACAGGAACTTGAGTCCCTCAAGGCTGTGTATTGAGTGTTACACTCTTCAGTATAAAGATAAATGCCATCACTGAACAACTCCCTCTCACTGTTGCTTGAATGGGCTGTATGTCGACGACTTTTACATTTCATGTCAGTCGTCAAACATGAGAATATATTGAGTGGCAACTACAAACCGCCCTCAATTGTGTAATGGAAGTGGACTCTGCAAGCGGCTTTAATTTCTCTCTCTCAAAACTGTATGCATGCACTTTTGCTCGCCGACGGGGGTATTCACCCTGATCCTGAACTTCATA